>NC_062520.1:19528926-19603926 GCF_022655615.1 Tachysurus fulvidraco | reverse complement strand
CATGTTCTACAGCCAAAATGAGCAAACAGAGGATTTTTTTCCTCTGAAAATACACTAGAATTTATCAGTGCTGATTTGTGCAACTTTTGAGTTGTTGGTTTTTTTTTTTAGATTTCTGGAACGGATTTTTAGACGTATTATTAACGAAGATATTAAACTCCAAGGCGATGATGTGTGTGGATGAGAGAGGAGGCGAACATCATTCTACTGTCGGATATCACTCAGCTACGCAAGTCTCTTTTTACGCTTTTATCTTAAAACTCAACATTAACATTAATAGCCCTTTAAATAATATTTCAGCTATGGATCAGCAGAAGTTGTCAGCTAGACATATAATTCACATGGCCATCTCCCCCCTCCGCTTTCTGAGCGCCTGTGGCCTATATCGATTAGGGAAGAGGGAACATACTGTAATTACCACATACAGTGTATAAACCTATCGAATTATACCTTGGACTTTGTGTAAACTATGGCATGTTATACATATGCACACAAAATGCATATGATTTATAATGCATTAACAGAAATGTTGGCATGCCGTCTATGTGGCCCATTAAATCCAAGCCATCATACGTGAGATATTAATATTACACATAATATAAGTAATACATATATATGCGATAATGTGATATTAATGTTCCACAATCTTTTTATTTTGATTTACGAAAAAACTCTTCAATTTTAAATGCAAAATGGTAGGCCTAAGATAAAATGTAGTTATGTGATATTAAAAGGCCAATAAATAAAGAACAAAAATCTGGACATCTATAAGCTTAATTCTTACGTGTGTGCTGAACTAGTAGGTTAACAGTTATTTTATGTGTAATAACAGATATTTTTGTGTATTATATTTTTATATATAGCTCTAAAGGTCTAAAAATTATGCCATGTAAGCAGACTTCAGAATTATCATTAAACGTGGACCTTAAAAAAAGAAATAATTAGAATCAGTTTGGAGCACTTAATGGGAGCTATTTTGATGGCCCTGATTCCTGATTGTACTTATTCCTACTCGGGTAATGCAGAAGCACCTTTAACATCCACAACACATCCAAGCACAACACAACACAATACAAGAACATCAAGCAAGAGCTACCTGCTACAGTGTGCAATAGTAAAATCCTCCCATAGCACAACATCAGCAATACAGACAGATGGCTGACATGCATTATTAGACTGCAAACATTAATAAATAATATTTCTATCTGTGAATAAATATTATAGTGAATGAAAGACATATGAGTGAATGCATGAATAAATGTGTTTGGTGTGTGTGTGTGTGTGTGTGTGTGGTTTCCCCAAGAATGAATCCAGTAAGACAACGGCTCCCTGGCTGGGTGGGAGAGGAAGTCGCAGTGCAGCCAATGTGCATCTTCTCTCTCTCCCTTTATAGCTCTATGTCTGGTCCTCTCCAAGGTTAAGGTCAGCAATTTGAATCCATTTCCTCCTGTTCTGAAATTTTATTTGCTCCACCAGCTGGTATTCTCTACATTCCCTCTTCTCTCCATCGCATGTATCCTGTGTCTCCTCTCGGTGCTGTGATGCTTATGCCTCAGTGCTCACTGTGTGTGTCTGCTCAGTGTTTCTGCCCTGCTCTTTTTAATCAGCATGTTAATAAGAAAGGTAACTAATCAATACGTTCAATGGCCTGGCCCTACGATTGATACCATCTCATCCTCCCTCCCATCCCTCCATCGGACACACACATATACACATACACTTCCTCTCTCCCTGTTTCACAGTCTTGAGTATGATCATAATGTAATTGATGCATATTATTTAACTTGACTATTGTTTCACATCAGGTCAGCTTTACATAATGTAAAAATTATTTCACAACTTCTTTTTTTAGTATTTCTAATCATAAAATCCCCTACACCTAGAAGTCCATCCATTTGAAAATTCTATACATAGATAACAGGATCTTAAATGCCAGAGTGAGAAAATATGTAATTCTTTAAGAAGGAAAGGAATTTCAGTCTGCACTATTCCATAAAAAGCTAAGGGCTCTAAATGCACAAAGAGAATATTTTTTCTTAACCCAAAAGACAGAATAGTTCTCCACACACATACCCCCATGATAAAAATACCTCTGAAAGCTGAACGAGTGTGTGTTTTTCCCACCCCAGGGTAAGGTCTCCCACAACAAATGTCTGTGCATCAAGCAGGCCAACTAGAGAGTGATGGCAAAGGATGAAGAGAATTCCCTTACAGAAGAAAGTGTCAAGGAAAAAAAGCTGCAAAACAAAACACACACAAACAAACACAAAGTGGCCCTTATAGCTGCCATCACAAGGCTATTGTTCAGAGTGCAATGTTGTCTCTGCCTAGCGGTAGGGTCTCTGCAGTGTGAATATGGCAGAGCTTCTGTCATAAGAGCGGTTGATTCCAGCATCTCATCTTCATTGTCTGAAGAAACATTGTTTTAGTTGGCTTCTGCTAGCACTGACAAGATAAAGAAAGCTGATTTTACTGAATAAATTAAATACATTTTATTGTATAAATCTATGGCAAAGCAAATATTATATTCTTTCAAGTGCACACCTACAGTAGGTAGATGAAGTAGGTGACTAATAAATAAAATAATTAATAAAATGACAGTTTTATTAATATAATGTTATGATGCCTTAAAAAAGCATGAATTCATGTCAATCTTTGATGTCACCAGTTCTTTCAGGAATCTGCAGCGCTGAAGTATATTTCAAAAGGGAATATCAAATATCAGATCCCATTTGTATCAGAGTAAGAAGGCTTAATTAGGATCAGGTTCTACTGTAATCATGTGCAAATATATGGATGACAAAACATATCAGAAAACATACCACCAGTAGATATAAAAAAATATAGATCAAAATTCTAATCATTAAGACAGACTTGGCACCATATCATCATGTTCTCTGATATTTTGGCTTGTGCATACAAGTGTCCCATGGGAGTTTGAGTGACCACTGCCTCTCCGAACCCCCTTTAGTCTGACATTCCCATCACCCACACCTTCATCAGAGATGCTGCAGTCACCTAGCAACACAGATCTAAGGTCAGGGGTCAAAGACCACAGGCTATTTCAAATATATAAATGTACATGTGCATATACATGCACACACACACAAAAAAAACACCTTTATCAAACTTATTGATCATTGCTTGTAGGAGTTGAAATGGAAATAAATAAAGTTAATTATAATTATACATAATTTTTAGGCCCATTATTATTAGATTCCACAAAAAGGTAAAACTAAAGAAAAAAGTATGGATAAGAGACAAGGAGCACATAAGCCTGTACACCTGATACCTAATATACACTTACCCTAACACACACTCATATACAATATTTGCTTTTTAGAAATTATTTTAACAAAACTCAATATGAAAATGGCTATCTAATGGTATTTTTGTCATAGAAATATTGACATTCTTTGTCAGTTTATATGTAGTGAGAATCTCTTTGTTTGCTGCAAATCCTTTGGATGACCATTTCACTCTCTCCTCATACAATCAGCCTGGGGTCATTGACCTTAGCTGACCATGCAAGGAGGATGGGCATGGTCCAATCACCTTAAACAGTTGGAGGCAGAAGGATGGACAGAGCAATGAAAAGGTGGGGGAGGATAGGTGATGGTGGATAGTGGTGGTACTAATCTCTGCCTTGATCAGGTCTCAAGCATCCAGAATGGAAGGATGAAGTAAAAAAGACGGATTAATGAAGATCTACCTCTTCTTCATCTGTGCTGGTCATTTATTTCTGATTTGCAGATTGGGAAATGTGATGAAATCTGCTCAGTGTTGTTTCAGTCTAAGGCTTTTGCAATCTTTCACTATGTATTCTTTCAGGGACTTTATAAATGAACTTATACAGTGGAATTTGTAAAGTATGTAATTATCAGCAGTGTGATTCATAAAATTAGAACCTGTGTATTTCTTAGCCAGTGTTGTTCTGATGAAATAAAAAAATGTTTCTGTGAATCTCTAACAAAACAAATAGTTTGTCATGAGCATGAATGTAAGATTTAGCTAAAACTGCTTGGTGGCTGTATGGGATGCAGCACGCCTGCTGCTACAGGCCAGCTGTGCTGTCACCAAAGAGCTTGAGCACTGGGCAACTGTCACTTTATTACACACACACACACACACACATACACATACACACACACACACACCCTCCCCCACCTACTCTTACACAGATGGTTGGTCAGCACGTGCCCGGAGGAGGGCACAACAGTGACCCCCCAGCTGGACATTGTGGACAGGTCAGTGATACTCAATCCCCTCTTTTAGACCAGCTGCTGCTAATGGAGGTCCTGTTAACACACACACACACATATATATATATACAAAACACACATACAAAGGCCAAACCCTCAGGCCCCCACAAAACCCCACAATACTGTCCAGCAAAAGTCCCATGTTGGGGAAAAGGGGAGGGAAGGGCAGCTGGACATTTACCATTCTGAGCTTCATAGGGCAGAGTAATTGTGTGCACGTGCAAGTGTGCGTGTGTTTGGAAAAAGGCTGGGAGTGGCTAAAAGCCACAAAGGTGACACATAAAGGCAAGTCCAAGCCAGAAGATGCCTTTAACAATTCAGCAGACAGAGGGTCACTTCAAAAGGACAGGATGACCATGTGGTTTTTAGTCAAACCTTTTTGTTTTATGATCTCTTATATTATGCTCTTTACCTCCTGTAATAATGCCACCTGCTTATAGAGAAGGAAGTTGCATAGAATGATGTAAACTATAAACTATAAAATGCAGCTGTTAATTATAATTACTCAGATATTTAAATATAAATCAAGCTGTAACACATCTGAGTATCTCAAGTGTAATATGAGTACCTCGAGACAAAATGAGGAAGAGTAATCTAAATGAGTCAAGGCTATAAACCAGAGAGCACCGGTATTTCAGTATTACTATCATTAAAGCTAATGTATCAGGATAAAAATCAGTGATGTAGATGAAATTGTAAGCTCTGTATTTTTCAGTTAATGTGAAATCTAACCTCTCCAGAATGGTTTAGAAATATTTTGTATTGACTGTGTTGTTTTACTGTCTTTTGAGTAGTATGCGTTAGTCTGCAGTTGGGTAAGTAAAAGTCCAGTGTGCTGCAGCTCCAGGCTAACCCAGTATGGGAGAGGGTCCTGGGCCAAGCTGAGCCAAGCAGTTGATAAATCAATAAGACACACACACACACACACACACACACACACACACACACACACACACACACACACACACACACACACACACACACACACACACACACACACACACACACACACACACACACACACGTCACTGCAGGCCTGAGAGGCCATATGAAACTACCATTGATCGGAGGGGGTAGGGAGTAGACTGATTTTTTGCCGTGTGTGTATATAAGAGAAGCTACATGGTCTGTCTCCATTCCTGCCTTAGAAGTAGCAGGTAGCCACAAAGTGACCGAACAAAGCAGTCAAACACACATATACCGACAAGCTGTTTGCATGCTGAGGAGAGAGAAGCATGTCTGTCAATACGTCTCTGTCACAGCTCACAAGACAGGCTCAGTGAACTAAATCTCCCTCCATTCCTCCCTCCCTCCCTCCCTCCCTCCCACACGCCTAGAATCACCCAGTGCCTATTAATAGTGCTCAGAGAGAGGTTTTCAGGCTCCGCTGTTTTTAATACACACAAACTCTTTTATGAGCTTTCTTAGCAAAACAGCAGAATTTCTACATAGCGAGGTGGTTAATAAACTCAGCTCCAGTTTTAACAACAGTTCATCTACCCTTTAGATGGGTCAAGAGCTGTACTTACACAGCTTTGTCTCAATAGCGTAATGAACAGGGGCATACTCTGCAATGAGTACTTAACAGCTAAGTGCCACTTGAGCCACAATATGTATCCACACAAAATGTATTGTTGGTGGTGTCTAGTGTTGTGGTACTTGACTTTTTGTTGTCCTGTTTCGTTGGGTCCTTTTTTCAGGGCTCTCTCTTATTACCCCATCGTGTGCGAACAGGGCAGCACTGTTCATGTTTACTTGACCTGCAAATTGGGGTCAACTCAAAGCAAAGATCTGTGCACTTGTGCAAAGATCCCTCCACTTTGCACAAATGAAAGAAAGGACAAATGTGGGAATGGAAAGAATCTGCTGTAACAGAAATACTGCATGTAAAAGTAAGAATCTGTTAACATAACAAAAATCCTACAGAGAGTGGGTGAAAGGTAAAATTCATGTTTAATTCACCAGTCCATTGCAAGGTTACATTACAACATAAAATATGGCAGTGCATGTCTAATAAACTGGTCTGCACATCATCTTCATTCATTTGTTCCACTGTTCTGAGACCTGCAGCAAAAGCTGTGAGAGGGTAGACAGGTGTAAATAAACGGTGGGGCTCTGTCCTTGTTCGGCGAGTTGCCATGGCAACGGCTGATAGAGTATCCTATCGATCGCGGTGTCCAGTTGGAATTGTGCAGCCCCTGAACCCAGGTTTTTTCTCTGCCGTGATGGGCGTGGATCAATAGGCTGATATTGTATGCCTCTTTTGCCTTGTGTCTCCCACTGCCTCAATAATAGTGATAATGATAGTGAGAAGGAAGAGGAACCAAAAAGAAGAGAAACAATAGCTAAATGTCAGATAGATCTTTTCATGTAAAAATATATATATATTGTGGAAAAAATTGTCCTCTTTATTAACTGTGATGCCCCGTTTTCAAATAATGGATTGCCATCTTTTCAGAACAGCGATTGATCCCACTCCTAAGTAATATGACGCCATTCTAAACCTGAAAAAGAGTCTAGATTTGTCCTGCTTTGTACTATGGTAGCTGCAGTGCACTCCAGATGGAACTCCATTGGCCAGACATAACATCTGTCACATTTAATTCAAATGTCTTCAATTCCCTCTCTCTATATACAAACAGCCATGCAGCATTTACCTAAAGTGGAACCATTTACTCTCTAGCCACTTCTTTGGTCATCATGCAAATATGTGCGACAGCAAGCATGGGCCAAGGGGCTGTGGTAAGTACAGCGAGGGTAAAAGAGGCACAGTGGAGGACCTAAGGGATCTCGTTTAAATCTGGCCTGAGGGATCCCTCCAGCTAGGGGTCATGGATGGAGTCACAGCACGCTGGATTTAAAGGTGGGCCTCCTTAAGGTGCTTCTTTTGCCTGGAGGCACGGCCATCACAATTCCTGCAGTGCTGGAAATGAAAGTAAGCCCAGGACAAAGGCTCTTCCCTTGCTTATGGCCACTGCTGAGAAACATTACTAAAATGATTGAGATGTCTGTTACATCTTTCTCTTTAACTCTACACACAACACCAAAGCAGTGGCTTCTGAGTTATTTCTTTCTCATACATGTATATACGTTGTAGCCTGATCAGTAACCTGGCTTACAATTCACTGTCTTCCATTTGGCAAATTTTCAAATTTTCTACTACATTTAGCCAGCGGTGTGCTGTATGGTCTTTGATTTTTGCCAAGAACCAGGCACGCAAATAGACAAGGACAAGTACTAAAATACAGCACAAATTAGCTCGGGTGTCACTTAGATGTGTGGACATGAGGCAAAATCCCAAACGCCATCTTGGTATGAAAAAATGGTCTGCTCTCTTGTACCACATTATATGTTCAATATGAAGCATCTGAGAATCTGGGATTTTTTCTGGGGGACTGGTGCAGTTGAACCACTTTCTATAAAGTTCTGTAACCATCTGTGTCCTGTACTCTCCAGGAAACTGTGCCGCTACCGGAAATGGCACTTCGCCTGGGGCGGAAATGGAAATGGCAGTGCGCTGTAGTGTGAAGCTGAGCGGAGCGGACGCCCTCCCGAACCCGTTGAGATGAAAACCCATCCTGCGGGCCAGAAGTCAGCCGCCTTGTGAGATAGAAGGAATGAGGGAGAGAAAGTGTTCTCCGCCTCCAGCTCTCTCTCTGTGTGTGTGTGTGTGTGTGTGTGTGTGTGTGTGTGTGTGTGTGTGTGTGTGTGTGTGCGAGCACTACAAAAGTTTCTGGAACAGCTACATGCATACTAATATAAACTGTGCTTTTTAGTACTTCCTAATGTGAGCAGTTCATGCTAATCTATATGCTAATTAAGGGCAGGCCTACTCAAGAGCATTTAGTCCTCTCAATAAATGTATAGTTATCCCAAAACAGTTGTGCTGATCAGGAAGACATTCAGATGTAGAAATAAGGATAATGTTTATGATAAATGGGCTTCGTAGCTTCTACTTTACATAAGTCTTTAGACTGACAAATATGTGAAGTTAATTAAGTCAATGTTGTTTCTGCCATTTGAGTGTTTTTATTTCTTGAGAAAAATTCAGATTTATTCTAAAATTCAGATTTTATCTAATTTAGAAATTAGATTTCTTGTCACAGTCAAGACATGTTTCTATCATTTTTCAACACAAACAATACATTCCAGTAAATCAAAATTATTGTCGTACGTTCTTTTAAACTTTACTTAGTTATCTATGCTTGCTCAAGGATCGATTTCTCAGTTGATAAAACTTCCATCCAGAAGATACTAACTGTAAATTCAAACATATAAACCTGTACTAAATAAAAAAATTAACCTCTGTCATGGGCGAAAAACATTAATTAATTAATTCATTCATTTTGATTAACCACTTTATCCTTTCACTCTCAAGAATAAGGTAAATTCTCCACAGGTGGGACACCAATGCAGGGCAGTATGCACTTACACATGGACACACATACTGTACACACAGGTAAATTAATATAGCCAATAGCCCTATTTTGACAGTGCAAGGAAACCAGAGACCCTGAAGGAAATGCACAGAAACACAGGCCTTCAAAATGCCACAAAGACAGTAACCCGAGCTCTGGATAGATCCTGTGAGTCAGTAACTCTTAAAAAAATATGATACATTTTCACATTTCATATAGCATCCTCTGCTTTCCTTTATTTTTTAGTTTTTCATTTCATATAGGGAAATATAAAGAATAGAAAATTTAGTTACAATCCCCCAAAAAAGATGTTTTAATAATGTATTTAATGATTGCATTAATGAATAATGATTTTTTCCAAACCTGAAATGATTGAAATTCAAATAAGGATCTGTATACAATCTTGTAAATTTGCTTCAACTTTGTTACTAGTTACAGTACACTTAACAAAAACACAAAATACGATACAATCCATAAATACGATCCTTGAATCTTTAATTTGTTGATTTAATTTAATTTAATAAAGTGCTTATTTGTTTCTTCAAATATTGGGTCTCATTTTCAGCAGAAAAACAATGTGGTGAACTGGATAACCGACTTACCCTAGAGGAAATTGGTGTATATGACAGTATCATGATTATTTTTTTCAGAATGGACATGAATAGGTTTATAGTAGTACAAGAATGCTGATCATGGATCAGAACGTTTAAGAAAAGTAAAAAACTTGTTTTGTTCCTGCTTTCTCTGACTTCTTTTTTCCAGTAGCAGCATTCATACAGCAGTCAATACTAATATATCATCTCCTGTATTAACAATTTCAGCCTGTCAATATGAGGTCTAGGGCCAAAATTAGTCAGTGCCAAGCCTGTGGCTGTAGTTCAAGGTCATTCACAGACATACGCAATCCAAAGGGACAGGACTGATGCTTTTCTGTGTAATGGCATATGCATCGAGCCCAAGGTCATGTACTGCAGAGCTAATTTAAACTAATACACACAAAGCAAACAGTATGAGGGTCAATGAATGAAGGCTAGGGAAGAATTTTTGTTTTACCTGATTATTTTGTCAATGTAAATGGCAATCATGAAGATATGGGCCAGCAGCTTTGGTTAATGTTCACATCACCATCAGAATGTTGGAAGAAAGATATTAATATCTGAAATATCTCAGTGATTGTTAATGTTAGTAATTTGTAATTAGTATTAAAAATATAAATATACTATTAAAAATCCCAGTGATTTTTACTGTGCTATGATTATTGGTGCCAGATTGGGTGGTGTATTCCGCCAGGGAAGGTATGCTCTCCAGTGAAGACAACAGTCTTTAAAGTTTACTCAGAATTGTGCACTTGAAAAAAAAAAACATTCAGTGAGCAGCAGTTCTGCAGATGGAAACACCTTCTTCATGAGGGAGTTCAGAGAAGAATGGCCAGACTAGTTCAAGCTGACAGACAGGCTACAGTAGCTTAGATACCCACTCTGTAAAATTGTGATAATCAGAAAGCACAACACATGAAACCTTGAGGAGGATGGGCTACAACAGCAGAAAATCCATATTGGGTCATTTTTGTCAACCATAAACAGAAAGCTGAGGCCAGAGTCACCACAGACACACTCTAAGACTGACAAAATTTAGGTATGACAAATCAAGATTTCTCCTGAGACAAACAAATAACAGAGCCTGAATTTTCTCTATTAACATCAATAATAAGAATAAGGAGCTTGTAGTGGACTTGTAGTGGCAGGACAGGGAGTACACACTCGACAAGATACAAGTGGATATGGACAACAGCACTGAGGACCAGACCTTGTCCTTTCACAATGAGGCAGTGGTGAAGAAATCTCACAGCACCACCTCCTCCTCTGATAACTGAGGAAGTTGAGAATGAGCCCAACATCGTCAAATCATTCTACATCTGCACTATAGAGAGTATCCTGACTGGCTGCATTACTGCCTGGTATGGGAACAGCACAGCCCTCAACCACAAAGCTCTACAAAGAGTGGTGCAGACAGCCCAACACATCGTTTGAGATGAGCTTCTTCCCTCAGGACATCTACACCAGGCAGTGTGTGAGGAAGGCACGGAGGATCATCAGAGATGCCAGCCACCTGAGCCATGGACTGATCTCGCTCCTACCATCAAGCAGATGGTATCTGATCTGGCAACAGCGGACAGGAGAGCTTTTTCTTGAAGGTCTTCAGACTGTTGAACTCTAAGAATTCACTCAGAGAACACCACAAGCACAACCCACTCTATCTTCCACAGCACTATATCATTTATCCCTTACATTCACACTGGACCACAAGTGATGTAGAGTAGTGATATCATCACTATCCTTATACTGTGTACAATATATTGTAATAAGTCATTTACCTGCATATAATATTTTCAGTGTTTTAAGACATTTTATACATCTTAAAACATATTATACATTACTTTATACTTCAGCAAATTAATAATCTTGCATAATCTTTTTTTCTGTTTTATGCGGTTTGCTACTTTGTGTCTGGACTGGAGTGTAAATCAGAAGCCAATTCTAAATAGCTTGAAATTTGAGAATTTGGCACCTACAGCATGAATCTATAAATCTTACCTGCCTTGTGTCAATAGTGCTGGCTGGTGGAGGTGGTGTAATGGTGTAGGAAATGTTTTTGTTGCACACATTGGGCCTGTTGATACCAATCAATTTGTTTTGATTGTTTGAATGCCAAAGCCTTTTTGAATATTGTTGCAGACCATGTGAATCCCTTCATGGCCACAATTCATTCAGCATATCACAAAGAAAAAGTCAACTCAAACTGGTTTTATGAACATGACAGTCACCAGAATCGAACAGAACACTTCTGAGATGTGGTAGACCGGGAAAAGCACAACCAGTGCTGAATATTAAATATTCAAGATATTGAGCATTTCATTTCTTTGTATTAAATATTTCAAAATTATAAAACTGTCTCTTTATTCGCAATATTAAATAATAAAACATACAGATTTTCAATGTGCTCACCTTTGTGTACACCACAGTGAAACATTGCAGGGGTTTTGGGAGACTGTAATTGAAATTCTATCCCTCTTCACTAACTAAATAACCCTGGGTAGTGATAGATCCCAGTACCTATTCTAAAACAGATAAATAACATAGGGAAAAATGCACAAACATTCACACCTAGGGTCAATTTAGAATAGCCACTCCACCAACTGGCTCCTTCTCCAACATCAACTGGCTTCCCAATGTATAAGAGATAGCTAATGATTTTGAAGGGATTATCATCAAACTGCAGTTGCTTTACTCCATCTTTGGATTAAGATATCGTTGTGCAAGTGTACAATTGCATGTTGAAGTTTACAAGTATATTATGAAGGAATGACTCCCTGTTGCAGTCTTCAGTTTTAGTTGACTACATTTTGTCAGGATTTTCCAAACATATGCAGAAGAAATAACCATCTATTTTTAAATGAAATTAAATGTATCTTTAAACTGGAAAAGAATTGAAGTACAAAATATATTTTCGTATCTTTACAGCTTTATACCTGTAGGATAACTAAAGCAAATTTAACCAACAGAGTAGTTAGGTATTAGGATAAATGTTATTTATGCATATGACTGTAGCTAATGAAGATTCCTTAGCAAAAAAATAACACAACTGGATTATTGGGAATATTAATTTAGCAAATTCTCATTGAAATCTGATGCAGTTATACCGTAAGGTATGATTGAAATATGTTCAACTCTGCCTCTTTTAAAAAGGACTTGGTCAGGGATTCAATTTGATCTTAACTTAGGTTACTGTCTGTGCAGTTCCTGTGCATGTTTCCCCCGCATTCTACAGTTTCCTTGTACCACCCAACAACATAACTCCAGGCAGGTTGGCTATTTCAGAATGCCTGTAGGTGTGAATGAGTGTGTGTGTGTGTGTGTGTGTGTGTGTGTGTGTGTGTGTGGTGCCCTGTGATGAACTTGTGTGAAAGTTCCAGATGTTTAATGACTGAGTAACTGAAAGACTGTTTAAACAAACAAACGAACAAACAAATGAATGAATTAATTAATTGACATATGGATAAATGAATGAATGAAATAAGGTCATTTCTTTGACCTTATCAGACCAGATTATGATATAAAAAATGACACCCATATCTAGTGAATATTACTTTAAAATAATGAATTGGCATTTAGTTTGACCTTTGCCCTTGCATTATTATTTACACAAATCAGTCACAATCCACTGATACCAAAGAAAAGCCCATGGTCTCTTTTTCAATCGAAGCATGCTAAGGGGATAGGGAATAGGCAAGCTACTGCACTGAAGAATTACTAATCAGCAGCAAAACATTTGCTGCCCTTCTGGCAAGGTCAGGGGATCAGGGTCCCCTGCTAAATGTCCAGAGCTCCTTTTGCTCTCCTAGCATAGAAGCCCTGAGGGGGAATAACACTCTGCCTCCCCCTCACGGCCTGACAGCAGCTCAGATCTCTGAACACGCTCAGGGCTCTCCCTGTCTCTAATCAGCCTGACAGCTCTGAGTGTTAGTCTCAAGCTCAACAGCCACACCAAACAGGTCTTGCATGAACAGCTAGACTTTTGGTATGCTCATGAAGTATCCCCTAAAATTTCACATTTGTCATGATGCAACTTAATTGAGTGAGAGCTCTCAGCTGAATCCAGAATTCCCCAGTGCTCTCTGAGGTTTTCCAAAGAAAATGGCTGTGCTTTGCATTCTTTTTGAAGCTATTTTGTGCTGCTAGGGGTTTTATCAGTGAACAGAAATAAAATAAATGTCTCATGATCTACATGCATTTCCTCACATACTGCTCCTAATTCATAAAAATGAGTATTGTATTTGGCTAAAGCAGGAATCTTACACAGGCTTTTTAGTATACGCAATAATAAACAATCTCAAGTAATACCATATCTTTCTCTTAGCTGGCTATTCAAACTGGGCATCACAACCCAGTATTTCAGCATGTCTGTTTATGGATTATTTAATGAACTCTACCTCTCACCCTCACTCTATGGGTTTGTGTGTATAAGTGACTAATTTGCAGTAGTATTGATCAGTGGCAGACAGGTGTAGTGCAGCTGGGCATGTCTAAACAAGCAGAAGCATACAGAAGGACAATTATTATAGAAGATACACTTTAAGGTGTGGTATGGAAGCATATATTTTACAGCTGGACTATCCATGAACAGATAAAGCTGTGGGAATTGCTTTGGCATACTGTACTTATCTTAATTTGCATTCATAGACTGGCATGTCATCAACATATTCCATATATAATATATTACATATATACACCTATTCCATATCTTTACTGTTTTAACATGCTCTTGTGTCACATTACTTTATCAGTCCAAGTAAAACCCCTTGGAGGGCCATTGGGCTGAGATAATATTGCAATCTGCTACAATTCCCTCTGTGAAACAGTGTTAAACTTGTGAATTAGGCTATAATTCAGTGCAATCCAATACTTAGCACTTAAAAAAGACATTTGATGTCCTACATGGTTTTATATACCCAGCTGTTTAATCCATACATAGCATCTTATGCAATTGTTATTTTGCTTTACCAGCTAGTTACCACAGCTCTGTATGTAGGTTAAATGTCTTTGGTGCACTTATCTCTAAGGAAATTGTGGCTGAACGGTGCATTAGCTACAGTAAAACCAACTTCTGTGCTGCAAGGAGATGACCTAGATGATCCACACTTCTAAGTCATGATAAAACAAACAAGGCTTTGTATTTTAATAAGGTCTATATCTCATTTTATGTTTGCTATAGTCCTCTGGAAAAATGCTATTGGTGCCATCTAGTGGACTAGTATTATCTATCCTCAATGGAGTTTACTACATACCCTAAAATTGCACCAACTGACACTTGCTGGTCTGTTCACAAAAATATTTCATTTTTATTTTCAAAAGTTTATACTATATTAATATTAAAACAAACAAATATGCATTTTTAATTCAAATAAAACATGCTAGATATAAGTCAGTTGTTGGTAAAAATCAAATAAACAACAAACAAAACACAATTTTTTTTTTGTATGCTCTAAAACAGGTTTGACTTATTTCACATGTAAAAGCAAACACATTGTTCCTGAAACACAAGTACCAATAATTACTATTAATCCATGGCAACAGACTGTTTAACATCTTGGATTCAAGCTATGAAGTTAAAAGGAAGAAAACTAATTCTTTGTTTTATGTTATCATACAATACGATATTGTATACTATGCAGGGTACTAGGCAGATGCTCTAGCTGTCCTGCTAACGTTACAATGTTTTGTAGCAAAGCGTCAGTGGTTTTCTTTAGGTACACTGAACTTGCGCCTCTTTGGGGCAGTAGGCAA
Source organism: Tachysurus fulvidraco (assembly GCF_022655615.1). NCBI lineage: Eukaryota > Metazoa > Chordata > Actinopteri > Siluriformes > Bagridae > Tachysurus > Tachysurus fulvidraco. The sequence goes on along the minus strand of NC_062520.1, from coordinate 19,588,902 downwards.
AGGGTCTTGACTAAGCGGAAACTGAAACTGAGAAACCTACAAAAGAGAGCAGGCATTAAACGCTGTGCTACAATTTTCAAATTTAACAGTATTAATGAAGAAATTCTTTAGATGTTATAGACCTAAATACTTTTAGACTTTGGACATGCTTCTCACTTTTGTGTCACAATAAAGCGCTATGAATTATGTGTATGTCTGCAGTTTTCCAGAGCAGGGCAGTGTTTACACTGTTTTTAAGCTTACCGGTTTCTTTTCTGTAGCTGGAGGCACTGTACCAGGTTTCTTGTCCTAGAATCCCAAAATAAACAAACCATTTCCATCAATATGGGAGTTAAAATGCAGCATTATTCATGATTATAATATTATTTACATCACAGCACATGAATATATGCCCTTTGTGACAGTTAAAGATTCTTATGCCTGATGAGTTAATTTTTTGAAAGTGAGAATAAGGCAGAGACAGGGAGAGAGACAGGGTGAGAGACATGGAGAGAGACATGGAGAGAGAGACAGGGAGAGAGACATGGAGAGAGAGACAGGGAGAGGGACATGGAGAGAGAGACAGGAAGAGAGACAGGGAGAGGAAGAGAGAGAGAGAGAGAGAGAGACTATTATATCACTATAAGCGGAATAATGCACTACACACTGTGATGTTATATGTAAATAATGCACTTTAGATCCCCTGGACAATTTTTTTTTAAAAATATAATAGCATAGTTATTCTTTTCTTGAATAAAGATATAGAAATATCTCAATAATTACTGCAGAGTTTATCACTCGGCCGCTCCTTGTTTTCCTGGTAGCCACATTGAGATCTGCTGTCTTCTTTACAAGACTGTCTGCCTGTATGACATAAACACTCTTGAAGCACAGTATATACATTTTTTTTTTTTAATAAAATGCACCATTCACTTTTGGTCTAAATGAATTACAGCAAATCATAAAACACAATATTTAAATAAGAATATTTATTGCCCAGTTCTTCTTACACAGTCTTAAACAACCTAAAACACAACAAGCTGTCTGTTGCAGGTAAAGATAGTCTTAACCATTCCGAGAATTACTGTTCTTGTTCTTCCTTGTGCCTGTTGTGGGACTATTTGTTTTGTGATGTAATGTACATTACCAGTTTAATGTTTAACTCTATATTTTTGACTGCTATAAATGCACTGCATTTTACAGTGAAAACCAATGGCCACGTATACTCATTCATTTCCGAATCAAAGTTTTAATAATCAGAGATTTTCTTTTACCTATTGCAAGTAGGTTTAGCTTACAAAAGCAAAAAGCTCTGTCATGAAGCTTGCCAAAAGAAAGATGATGGCAAAAGAAAAAGCTTCATCTGGAATACTGTTAAATGTTCCTCTTAAGAATATTAATTGTTTAACACCTTTGGCCACTGAATAATTCAATTGTATTATTATTATTATTACTACTACTACTAATAATAATACAAATACAAAAACCAATCTGTAATCTGATTAATACGATCTGTCCACACTTTTGTCCTGTACAGTGCACTGGCATGAACAGCTTGTTCCTGTGTTTAAACTGGATTATGTTGCCACTGAGGAAAAAAGCACTGGCTTTTAGAATTAACCCAGGATCAGTTTTTAATATATTCAGTATTCCTGATAGAGTTACCATAAACTGTGAATTCTCCAGCATCTCCTCTTTGCTCAGATCTGTCAACATGAAAACAAACAATATTGAAATTTCCATTTCTTATCATTGTTTTGTTTATTTTAATACTAGTATGCTAAACATGATAAGTACCCATCTGTAGGACAAACTAAAAAGAAATTAAATTATAAATTGTTGATTGTCTTTAACTGCCTAGGAAAGCTTACAGTACCTGAGTTCTCAATACCGGTGTCAATAACAACGTTTTCTTTGGAAACGATTTCCTATTTACAAAAAAATACAATGAATGCGATTCTCCAAGTTAGATTTATTGGAAAGCTTAATCAAAATCTGAGTACTACATTTAAAAAGCTGTCCTTACATGCTGAACCTTTGACACACAATCCATTTCTTCTCCGTTTATTTTCAAAGTCCATCTATCCCGGGCACATATTGGTTCGTTATCATCTACCTGCAAATGTACACAGGAAAAGAGTTTCATTTTAATTGTAAATTAAATTATCCTGCAATCTTAATATGACTATAATGTGAACTAGAAAAGTAAGTAGTCTAATTAGGAATATAACAAAAATAAAATCTACTTTTAACTATGTGTCCATAAAGTTAAAATTGCACCTGTTCCAGTCTTTCTCTCTCAGTGGTGACATCCACTTTTAGGGTGTGGAAAGGCGTAACAACCTCTCCCATGGTCAGATTCACCGGCTCTTTCTGAAACACGAGTGTGCTGTTTTCTCCTTCTTTAAAGCCTGGTGGCTGGTAGTCATGTGGAGTCACTGTCAAGCATGTAAATAGGTATATTACTATATAGTAAGTGCTGCAGAGAACACTCTGTCTTGTCAGTAAGAGGTCAGAGTCACAGAGGTCACATTTTTATGCCTTCTGATGTTTGAGGTGAACAGGAACTGAAGATTTTGAACTGTATGTGTATGATTTTATGCATTGTGCTGCAGAATGTGCTGTATAACTGTGTACAAGCTGTGATTTACCATCATCATAGTAGGAGAGCTTCATGTTGAGGCAAACACTGTCAGGGAGCGGGCCGAGGTTTTGCATCAGCGTGTACAGTTTACGCACAAGCAGAATACTTGCTTTCTTTATGTCATTGCAGTCCACCTTAGTCATATTCTTCTGGCTTTTGCTGACGATTATAGACACAACATTTTCAAGCAAGAAAAGATCATAGGCTCTATTTTAATGAACAACTCAAAAATAAGGGACAAGATTTAAGGTGCTCACATGAGCGAGTATTTTTATGCTTAGTATTTTTGTGACAGAGGAGATGACAATTAATTTTGCTTAAAATTAATACATTACCAAAAAGTGGGGTTAGTCTCTCATCCCCTTCAGCATGACTCATCTCATAATGATACTACTGCATTTTACATAAAAATCTGTTTTCACAGTAAAAATAATGCCATGGATGACATCACATACAAGTGCAGATTTCTCTTCAAAATTCTTAGGCACATGTAAAATTCTATAATGCTTCAAAAATAATGAAATCTATTACCATTTTTGCATAAAATAAACTTTTTTAAAGATGTTTTAAGATGTTTGTAATTTATTATATGTTTACCAAGGAATCTGAAGAATTTCGTTATGTTTTTTGTTATTCATCTGACAAAATATTTCCAAAATAATGGTTCTTTATGGTGTCACTTTTGGACTTTCATGGACTGTAGCCAGAAAACACTGTCTTGCTTTTGATGGATTCCAAAGAGTCAACTTTAACTGACAAATATATGCAAACAAAATATTTGACCTGTTAACTCAGAGTTGACTCCTTCTCTATAAAAAAAATCATGGCTCTGACTTACTAGCGTTTTGCCAGTATTTCAGCTTCTCTAAATGTTATTTTTGTATTTCCAGTGGAAAATTTTTATTATCAGCTGTGCCAAAAAAAACTCTGGTTTTCTCCTACCTTCAAAAAACATGCTTGTAAATGGACCGGCACTGTGTGTGTGTGTGTGTGTGTGAAAGGGAGAGTGTGTGTGTGTGTGTGTGTGTGTGTGTGTGTGTGTGTGTGTGTGTGTGTGTTTATGGTGCCCTGTGATAGACTGACTTCCCATTCAGGTCAAATATTTGTTTAAAAATTTATTTCTTCCATTCACAAAAGAGTTCCTAGGCTCAGGATTCACAAAGACTTTGACCAGTATAAAGCAAAACACATTGTCAAAATGAGTAAATGAATGAATGAATGAATGAATGAATGAATGTGTATCCAAACACACTGTAAGACCGACCATTCATCCAAACCCAGGTTTTCCACTTTGCGTCTGGGAAACGGAAGTTGTGCTTTTCCAACATCATTTTAATTAATAAAAGTATTATACTAGATATTTTACTAGAAATTTTATCAATCCTCAAATCAAGATAAATCATTTTAATGATTGCTCCATGATCCAGTCCTGATGGTCTAATGCTTTCGGAAGTGATTAGGGGTCAGAATGGCCTGTTATACAGCTACGCAGCCCAATGTGTAGTAAGCTGTGAAGCACTGTGTGTTCTGACATTTTTCTATTGAAGCCAGCATTAACTTTTTCAGCAATTTGTGCCGCAGCAGCTCTTCTGCCGGATCAAAAATGGACTAGCCTTCGGTCCCTACATGCATCAATATGCCTTCAGCACCTGTGACCCTGTTGCCAGTTCACTGGTTGTCTTTCTTGGACCACTTTAGACCTGCCATTTTAGCGATGCTCTGACCCAGTCATCTAGCTTTCACAATTTGCCCTTGTCAAAGTCGCATGTCCTTATGCTTCTCTATTTTTCTACTTCTAACACATCAACTTGGAGAACTGACCGTTCGCTTGCTGCCTGATATATCCCACCTCTTGACAAGTGGTACTGTAACGAGATAATCAACGTTATTCGCTTCACCTGCCACATGAGAGCACCCATGCCTTAATAACATCGTTAATAACACGGTTCCCTTAAGTCTTATTAACATTCAAAACATTTACCAGACACTCTTATCCAGAGTGACTTACTTTTTTTTTTCAGTTTATACACGTGAGTAATTGAGGTTTTAGGGCCTTGTTGGACCTGGGATTCAAAGCAATGACCTTCCGATCAGCAATCGAATGCCTTAACCACTGAGCTACAACAAAACTAGTGTTTGTATATGATCACCTTTCAAAATCCAGCCGAGGCCCCTTTTCAGTGTACTGAATTCTGAACTGGTAGCATTCAGTTACTTTCTACAACATAAAATATGGTTATTAGAAACATGGTAAGCAAGAAGTAAATTTTTTTTGTTTGTTACCAAAGATATAAATCTCACCTTGTCTGGCATGTAGCACCATACTGCTACATCATTTTCAGTATCAAGCAAAAAAAGCCTACCTCAGGGTATTCAGGATCAGAATACATCTAAAAAAAACCACGCAAACAATGCATCCTAAACATTATTGAACTTACTAACATGGAACATCACTGTAGTAAAATGTTACATTTTTAGAACAATTATTCTGCCAAATGTACTCACGGATAATAAAATCACTCGGAGCTGTCAAACACAAACATTGTTAAATGGATCTGCAGTATTTATAAAGTAGTTAAAGAACAATGCAGTGCATAAAGTTTCAACAGAAAAGTTTCCAGTACTTGAAGCTGACTTACGTATCTCTTCTGGATGGCATCAAAACATCCCTGCAACCTGTATGTATGAGTGAATCAGGAAAAAAATCACTGGCATTTTTATTAAAAGGTATTTCAATACAATACTATTATTCAAAAAAGATCATTTATGTTGTTAGAGCATGTTAACAAGGTGAGAGCATTCACTTAGTGAACAACTGCAGTTGATGACATGTCTAAATACTGACCACTGAACAATCTGACTTGCACCAGGGCAAGTGCGCTCCTCTCGAAGTATCATCACTTTCTGTTCTGAAGGAGGTGGAGGTGTAAAAACATAAAGGTCACAGTTGGTGGTCATGATACAGAATAAAATCATCAAAGCTGTCAGCGTTGCTAATGAGCAAATCCTAACAAGCAGTGAAAAATAAACTAAAAAGGGACAGATCCATGTTAACAGGCCATATGATAAGACATGTCTTGATGGAAATTATATTTACTGTAATTACAGCATGCATGAATATTTTAGCTTAAGATGCAACCAGAGCACTGGCAAACTTGAAAATGGATTACAGAAAATGGACGAGTTATTTAAATGAGCAATTCTTTGAAACAATATTTAAGATCCTAATGTTCCAATATAGTTCTCTTACCCTCAACGTATTTACTCCCATATGCTTTTTCTGGAAAAAGACCTCGAAGGTAAGTGATGCTGGAGACAGCGATAGCTAGTAATTTCTTAACAACCACCAATGACTGCTGCTCTGTGGCAACTACATGTGGTAGCATCTGTGAAGACCCCTAAAACAAAAACACATTTTTGGGGAGTCAAGAACAAGCATTGAGCTTTCTAACAAAACCGAGTCTGCAGTAAACTTCACCTGATGAGTCCGTAAGAGTTGTTCACAGGCCATGACGAGCAGAAAGATGACTGAAATTTGGTCTCTTCGGTTGCGTCAGTAAAATGACAGACAAAACAAATTCACAGACACAGTGGCTTTGGGTTGGAAGCAAAAATGAAGATTAATCACAAAACATATTTCAAATATTAAAAACAGGGATTTTGAAATAGGTAACATTACAGATTTCACTGTGTCCAACTTTATACACAAAAAATTTGTTTCATTTTGCTGCAGAACTGTAAGGTCACTGGAATCCAGTCATAAAATAAAGCAAATTATGTGTAATATATAATATTTAAAATATATCCAATAAGTTTAACTGGTTTTCACTTAAACCAGCACCAGATTAGCATAACCCTGTCTGTAGTATTAACTACAGTGACACTACTTATAAAAGATCAAGAGTCCCCAAATTCAGTCTTTGAATCGCTACTACCGCTAAGTGTCTAAAAGCCGCGCCACTGAATTTTGTTTGTGGCGAAATTTACTGTGAAATTGCTGCTGTGAAGCCAGTTGAAGAACGTGAGCTAGCCATCATTAGCATCACCTTAATTTAGTTACAAACACTGTAACTAAAAGTGTCACTGCTAAATGGTTATGATTAAAGTCTACAAGGATTAGTTTCACATGATTATATCGCACTCACGAGATTAAGTTAACCTGATGTTTGTTTGTTTGGTATAATTTAGCGTCAGCGAGGTATCGTTAGCAAAGGGAATGCCACGAAAAAAACGCTGACTATTTACAAGAAACGCACGTTAATTAACCCATAAACTCACCTTATATAATAATTAATGTTAGGATTTTTAGTGTTTTGGTGTTAGCTGTAAATTTCGATCAGTTCAAAGCGCCTCAGTAACACGGACAGCGATTCTGTGAATCTTCTTAAAATATCAGGAGTTAACGTAAATGATTCTTTTTATTGATTCGACTCGTATAGTTTAGTACGCGCAAATGATTCGAATCATTTACTCATTCATATTCCTATAACAAATTTTAATCTCTACTAAATGTATATTCCTTCGTATTCAACTACATACTGTTACAATTAATACTCAATTTGTCAAGCTGCTTGAGTAAATGATTTTTTAATTTTTTTATTTTATGAAATTTTGCAAAAGCTTATAAAGCAAATTATATTCCACTCCAAATTTGTTTTGGAAAACATAATGGACATAAAACATGTATTCTTTAAATGTATTAATTGTGACAGATGGAAACTATAGTTAATTAATTTAAATTAATATGTAAGTGGGCTTTATTGTCATTCCTCTATAGAGCTTGTATGCATTGGACTAACATGTCATTTCTCCAGGAAAGACACATCGCAATAAAATAGCACACTACAAAGGACTACATAAAGTGCAAATAGAAAAAGCATGAGATTAATGCAGAAAAATAAATACATTGGACAATAAATACACAGGACAGTGCATATCGACTAGAGCTGTGTTGTGTTGGGAAACTATTATGCATAGCAGCAGTATTAATTGAAGCAGTAATATTAAGTTATCAACTAAAACAGCTGCACTGAGCAGCTGATATGGTGTTAACAATCACCATATATATATATATATATATATATATATATATATATATATATATATATATATATATATATATATATATATATACGTACGTACATACATACAAATATATACAGAAATATTCATAATACATTCCTGTTGTACAGCTATATGTGTCATACCACTTCATACTGTATCATACTTATATAAAAACCACACTATATATACCCTCATTCAGTTATATGTACATATTACTACACCTTCTGTATAACCTCATACACTCATTTATTACACTGCCACTTTTAAATAAGCCATCTATGCACTTCTGGTTAGATGCTAACTGCCTTTCATTGGCTCTGTACATGTACCTTGCACAATGACAATAAAGTTGAATGTAATCTAATCTAATCTAAAAGAGTCTCATAAATAATAAAAATGTCCGGTGTAGAAAGTGCAGATGTACAGTCGTGTTTCAAGAGTCATACTGAGTTTGGATTTTGACTAGTCTAGGTGAGTGTTGGGAGGCAGCAGGGAGTTGAGTATTCTGACTGCCTCAGGGAAGAAACTGTTGTGGAGTCTGATGGTGATGTTGGCACAGATGTTCTTGTACCTTCTGCCAGATGGCAGGAGGGTGAAAGGTCCATAAAAGGGGTGGGAGAGGTTGTCCACAATACTGTTGGCTATGTAGATACAGCAAATGTTGTAAGAGGCATTGATAGTGGGTGGAGAGATACACCAGTTGGCCAGTTACACCCAACTTCAAAATGTATTTGAATAATGTAAAACCATAATGTTTATGCACTAAATAGGGTTTTGCATTAAAATAGGAATATTGATCTGATTGTGTTTAGATCCTTTAGGAAAAAGAGGAATGTATTGTATTCAATGATATATTATTACATACAATATATTACCACACACAAATTAAATTTAAATGAAGAACAGTGACAAAAGTTTAAATAAATAAATATTTACAAATTTCTTGCTATCACAGGAAAGCAGGAATTTCAATGTGTGCCTGCTTGCTATGCTCCTAAGCCCCAGTCATGCCCTAAAATATTGAATAATTTAAGCATACAAATCATTAGAGAGAGAGAGAGAGAGAGAGAGAGAGAGAGAGAGAGAGAGAGAGAGAGAGAGAGAGAAATGCTGTTCTAGAAAATACTTTTGAATGTGCTCAATCAATGCAACTGAATGCAATTAACCATGGTTTATTTCAGCTGAAAAACTACAGCATAATTAGTACACAGAACCAGAATGCTAATGAAAAACATCTAGTGACCAAATAATTCTGTGATCTAAACATATTCAATTAAAAGTGTTTAAATATAGTTGTGTTTAAATATGTTAAATTTGTATTTTTCAAGTTATTGGTGAAAATGTGCGGTGATTTATGTGTGTGTTCCTAAACTAAAGGCAAATCTGCTTCCACTCTCTGGAACACAGGGAAACCAAGGATGTGATACCTGACTTAGTTACAGTACATCTGTGCTGTAGGATCACAAATGCTAGTATCAAAGACCTCAACCACACATTGCAAATAAACAGAGCTTGTCGTCTCCACCACCAAGAAGTTTAGTCTTTTTTTTTTATTTCCTACATTCTATGCCTCAAACACAAATATAGTAAACAATACTTAAAACATGGAGAAAGTTATTAAAGAAAAACTATTTCAAATATTTGACCTTGCTGTGACCCTGGCCCAGTTTGGGTCAGTTCCAAAATAATTCATAGTTCATAATAAATCCTGAAAACATTCAACCATTCATTGAGATGTCACAGTAAGAGAATAACAGATATATGCATGCATAAATGGATGGCTAGATATTTTGAATATAGTCAAATGCATCTAGTGTTTCATCTCACAATATTACAATAAATTATTACAACATTGATAAACAGATCTAACTGACAACAAATGAGTAACAAATTAAAAATGAGAAATTTTTCCTTATTGGGTTTCATATACTGTACATGCTCCTTATATTGTTTTTTGTTATTGAAAATATGTTTTTACATGCTACTTTTGCCATTTTATTTTATTAAGCTAAAAAAAAATAAAGTAAAGGAAAGAGATCAGAGTTTTCTTTAGGCAAGCATGGCAGAGTTTCAAACAAGTTTTTACATGCAGAATGCAGAGCAAAAAGGTTTCAACTCTGTAAACCACCTCTTCACTTTTTTTTTATTCCTTCTTTTTATGAGACCCTTCCCCCCTTTTTTCTTCTGTTTTTGATTCCACTCCAAAATCCCTGAAGGCAAACCCTCCCCAGCAACATAACTATAAACTACAGAGCAAAGCAAAGCAAAGCAAAAAAAAAAAAAAAACACCATGATTATTGTGTCAGAAATTGAATACTTGATAATACACTATATGGCCAAGATGTCTTTGTATGTCTCTTCATGTCCAGCTTTATGGTGACACACAGCCAATCAGGACACAGGGGGACAGACAGACAGGGGAGTCACGAGTCACATTTTATACTATTTAATGTGTGTACTATTTAATGTACTCAGAAGGATTCATATATATATATAGACAGCCTTTTTCTCCTAATTCTGGACTATTACATTCTGTAGTCTGTCTTCTTTCTGCCTACATTTGGGTTTTGATGATGAAAACAAATATCTCTGACACAATGTTGTTTTGCCTTTATATTATTCTATTATATTAACAATGATCCTTAATTTTTTTAATCTGTTTTCCTTCTGTTCATCAATAAATGTTACTGTATTCACATTATTTATTATTATACAATTTTAAGGCACTTATTTTTACTACTGTGCCAAAATGTGCAGGAGATGAATTTGCAAGTTAATGAAGGGTTGAATTTGTATTTAGGGGATAGTGGTGAGGGTGGGTGCAATACAATTTTCAGTATACTTGGGTGACAGGATTTCTGGGTTTTCTCCCATTGATTGTCAGGTACGGCACAGAACTATTAAGATGATATGGAATGTTTTTCAAAACATTTCTAGCAAAATGCAGTTTTTGTTATTGACTTAGAAACAAAGTAAATTTAAGGCTATTAATTTATGCAGGCACTTATTTGTCTAAGTAACATTTATTTTGAATCACCTTAGTATTTTAAATGCAGAAACACACTGACAGATATTTGAAATGATAATGACAGTAGAATTTGTATCCAGGACAGTATTTCAGACCAAAACTTGGCATAATAAAAGAAAATCAATAGCACCAACTGAAATAAAGCATCAAATGTTGTGACAATCAGGGTTTTCGTTGATTACTATTATTGTCATTCCCCCATAGAAGCTATGCAGGATTAGTAGTGGCCAAGGGACCCAGGGCCACCAGGTGGCCCTCCTAAGAGAAAAGTGAAAACAGAAAAGCTGATTAAACTCATTCTGTCAAATAAAATAAAAAATATTATTTAAAAAAAAAATGGGGCATATTTGAAATTCATGGTGTGACACTGTCCACAAATACTTCTTGCCAGGTCTGGCAAAACCTTCAGCTCAAAGGTCTACTTGAAACCTGCCCAGCAGAAGCTGAACTATCTTAAAGTCTGGATCAACAATGTGTGCATTTTCATCCTTTCATTTACCCATTTTCTTTCAAAGACACAAGATATTCAAACAGGCCCACAGAATGGCAGCCATTTGACTGAATACCAATTTCATACGAGGTCTGTTATTTTTATTATTATTTTGAGTAATAATAGAAGTATTAATACCACGGTTTGGTAAAATATCTTGCCCGTTTTATCTGTCCATTAACTGACCAACAAGTGTGGACAAATGAACATAATAATAATAATATTATTATAAGGTTATTAATGAGCACAACACACACACACACACGCACACACACACATACACACACATCAATATATCTTATAAACTTATGGGATTAAAATAACTACAATAGATTTTTTTTAAGCCGTTATTTTTTTTCTCTTTTTTAATATATAATTGGTGCTAAAAGAAATTAATAGCCGAATAGATTCTTCTAGGCCTACTAAGTAACGCATAGGCCTACATATGTGGCCTTTTTACTGGAAGACTGTAATTAGCAAGACAAAGTGATGGAAATATGTTTCTACTGGATATCATCAACTGTATTTACTGCACAGACCTACACCAAATACACACGCTTCCAGTATACATCCAACCTTTTTACATGCTGTTTTTGGACACTTTTTGCTCTGTGCACATGCTGTCTTACATTTCAGTCGTTTGCTGTTTTGCACAATCCTTTACATTGTCTCAGGGACCTGCTGCTAAAACACTGTGTTCATTCTAGTATTTCTGGACATGCAATATTATTTGAACATACAGTATTTACACTGGTCAGCGCTGTTTCTTTTTATTGTATTTTGTGTACTGTCTTTTTTTGCATTGTCTTGTAATTTGTGTCTGCACTGTCTTTTGTCCTGCACTGTCTTGTCTGTCTTGTCACACTGTTTGCACCAGGTTGCACAGTTGCACTTTATGTATCTAGGACTAACTTACTGTCTTTAGCTCTGTCTTTGTTCTATGTAGCACCATGATCCTGGAGAAATGTTGTCTCATGTCACTTTGTACAGCAACAGCTATATATGGCTGAAATGACAATAAAAGATTCTTGACTTGAGAATGGTCGCAATACCAGATAGAGCTGGATTCAGCTCAAACAGGTCAAACACCATCACAACCATTTTCTGGAAACCATGTCTCAAAACATAGCTTGAAGAAATAACGTGGTCACCAATTTTACTGGTCAACCTGACTGTCTAGCAAAATAATAATATTTAAAAAGGGTGAATTGGCATTACTATGTCCACATTTTGTTTTGAGCTACCAGGTAACAGTTACCACCGTGTATGTAATAGCAGCGCATACTGATTTCTGAGAGGATTGCTTGGTTTCTCTGGCGAAAGGCTGCACGGTTACCCGCATTCAGTACAGCGTGGCCTGGCGAAACATTCTGGAGAACGCTACAACATCCTAAACGTCGTTTTCTATAGAAATTGGCAAGCAATGTCAGATAACCAGGATACCGAGACGTTATCAGGAGAGTGCGGTGAGACACAGGTGAGCGTTTAGGAGGCTAGTCACCTTGTTATGTTTTATAAGCTAGCACTGATTAGGCTAAGCTGTTGTGTCTGTTAGCAAACAACGGCTATAGCTAGTTAGGTATCCTGGACGGTACATCTTAAAACTGGTGACTCGTGTGGTTATCAGTTTGCACTGGTTACGGGTATTCAAAAAAAATGTATCGTATAAGAGTTTTCTGAGTTAAAACAAACTAATGTTCGTGAGTTTCAGATGTCAACAGGGCTGCTGCATTGCGAGTTTCCGCTGTAGTCAGACAGCACCATGTAAATCATTGAGCCCAGAGCTCTGACAAAAAGGCCTTGGTTTTATAGCAGGATCTTAACGTGTGACAAATCTAGTGTATCATAAATATATATATATATAAATATCATAATCACGTTGTCCTGGTTCTCAATAGGTTAGCTGTATTGACAAAAGGTGAGGTCATGCATGTGGTCATGCCTGTAGGGCTGGGCTGCTTGAATTTTGCTGTATTCCTACCTACAGTGTGTCTTTCAGCTGCATTAAGGTCTGTTTTTGCATTAGGATTCCCCCATTCTTGCAAGCATGAGTACAAACGATGTGAACGCAAAAAAACAAGACTGGGTTATTATGCTGTTTCATGCAAAAGCCCCAACAATGAATGGAAGGGAAACAGCAATCTGTAGCGTTTATATCCTGAGATTATTCTAATGCTACATATAAGGCAAGAACTTAAGAAAAGACCACAGCAGAATACAATTTAGATCATCTGAAACATTTATTGATTCATTTAATAGTAGTATTTGGTAGATCTGGTGAGACAAGCTTTAGTTAAATGTTAATCGACACTTTAATTAGTGCAGTCTTTAAAGGTTTGTAATGTTATATTGCAGAAGTTCCTGACACTACTATGTAAGTGTTTTGTCCAATAGAGGGCAGTAAATGAATGTGACTGACCAAAACAAGACAAACGACATGACAAAGCTTTGTTGCAAGCTAACACTATGTGGAAAGTATTAAATGGAAATGAGTGTTTGTTTAGCACGTATAGTGGGCAGCTGCTAGGCAGGACTTGTTTTTCTGGCAGTAAACTACAGTCACAATGTTTGGACTTGTATATAGCTGCATGCATGTTATTATGGGAATTTCACTTTTTTTTTGTTCCACCGTTGTGTATGTTCATGTGGAATGAATCTTGAATTGTTATTTCTGTCTTTGTCCATGCAATATAGATAGAAAATAAATCTATTTGCAGGCATAAAGCATCAGCCTACATGGTTTGTCTTTTCTACATTTGCAGTGACTCATAAATTCTTGGCAGGGTGTTTCAGATCATTCCTGACACTGGTGTGCAGATGGATTGCCTGAGCTTTACCTGTTTGTCTGGGGCGTTACTATAAACCTTGTGACAAACAATGTGTTAATGTTCCTTAAAAAACACAGTGCAATGTTTTGTAGTTGTTTGATTCTATGAACTTAATGTTACTAAAAAGAATCTATTTTGCTATTTGTGCAAAACACAGGTTTATAGAGGCATCTTTTCTGGTGCTGTTGTTAAAAAAAATTGGATCGGTCATATTTAGGGTCAGTAAGCTAGAAAGTTACTGATATGTAGTACACTGTTAGGTCACTATAGAGATAGTGTTGTAGTTTGGATTTTAACTTAATCTATCACATGCATTGTTCGGTGCATTTTCTGGGCGCACCTAGTTTCTGTTGAAATGCAACATGCACAGTCATGTAAAGTCCAAATTCATGTGACTCCTGTCAGGTTGATCAGGTTTTCTGCTAAAATAGTTTTGCATGTTTATTAAATATCTTTCCATAACAACAATAATTTTAAATGCTAAATGTATAAATAAACATTTTCTAACATAAATTTAGACTAGGACTTTGTCTTCTTTGCCTGTCACAACTCTAGAATGAATAGGTATTTATTTCTTCTTAAAACAGTTACTGCATGAAAGATCTGTCAGCTTCAGGCATGGGCGTGGTTCCCTGTATCAAGTTTCTTCAGCTGAGAGTACACGTGCACAAAAAGCACGTGTACGTTCTTTTTTGTTGTTGTTGTGTTCACATGTGGATTCACATGTGCCATGTTCTACATTCCACCATGATTTCGTTTTTTGTTTGTGCAGGAATCGCAGGACCCAAACTCAAATCCTGTGAGAACAGAGGAGGCCAAACTTAAAGCCAAGTATCCTAATTTGGGCCAGAAGCCAGGAGGATCAGACTTTTTGATGAAAAGACTTCAGAAAGGAGTAGGTGGCTATATGACATTAGAGATATAATTTGGCATGATGCTTTCCTTTGTTACTTCTAATGGAGGTTCACACATGGTAAAACTGGTAATGGGGTCTAATGTTTCTTTTTTCTTTTTTATGTTCTTTCAGCAAAAGTACTTTGATTCAGGTGATTACAACATGGCCAAGGCAAAGATGAAGAATAAGCAACTACCAGCAGCAACTGGTCCAGAAAAGAGTATCGTCACCGGTGATCACATTCCAACTCCGCAGGACTTGCCACAAAGAAAGTCCTCCTTAGTCACAAGCAAACTGGTTGGCTAATCACTACCTCAGACCCTGACCCAAAATTTCTCTCCTCGACTTCAGAGCTCCATTGGGGTTGTGCACTATTTGTTTTTATTTTTTATTTTTTTTATTATTAGTTTATTTTGTTTGTTTGGTTTTTTTTTTAATTCACCTCTATCCCCTCTCAACAGCTTTTGCCTGATCCACCACACTGTCTCACAGACATCTGGTTTAGGGGCAATTGTTTGAATCAGTTAAGGGCCAATTAAGGTGAATGGCCCTTTTAATGCACTTTATGATCTATACACCTTCTACAGGAATGAGATCAGGCTCTTAGTTTAAAATTTTGGAGGTCACAGCCAGTTTAATCCATTATTTATGAATCATACTTACAGGTTCATACAGATGATACTTTTTGTTATTTGGCATTAGTAGCATAAGATTGTCATAAAGCATATACATTCTGCTTAGCTATTTTGGCGACGAGTGCATGTTAGCCAAGTCTGTAATTTCTCATCTCGGTCTGATGAAATTCTCAGTACTCAATAGGCTCGGGTTCGAATGTGAATAGACAAAAATTTGTATCTCACGATAATCAAAATTGCTTCAACTAAGGACCTGAACAGGCACAGAACATTGTTTTTAGGACTCCTGATTTGATGTGGTTTAGTCAAACCATGCAGCCTTGTACAGAAAAATGATGCAGAATAGCTCAGGCTCATAATTGTTAAGGTAATAAATGTAACTGTACATTGACTACTTTTTCCACCAGTATGATGCACATCAGGAGTTTCCAAGGTACAATCATTCAGTCTGTTTTATTAGTGTGTGTGAAGCCGGAGACATTAACAGGATATACAGGCAGATGGAAAAGCACATTAAACGTGTTAATATACATTTGAATAATTTAATTAAGTAGGTGTATTCAGGTAAGAATTCTTCATGCAGTTCATTCTCCTGGTGTTGTCATGTCTGCCATCCTATTCATGAAAGGCTACCTTCTGATCTAGGATAATTCTGTTTAGGCTTTGATGATGTTAATCTTAGTTTGCAATGACATCAGTACTGAACACACCCAATTCAGAAAGCTACAACTTTAGACTCCCTTTACTCTAGAAGTTTAAATCCCATTTAAATGATTTCATATTTACAAACCATGTACAGATGTGATGCAAATCTATCAATAACGTAAAGGAGAATCAGATTTTGCTGAAAACTATTCAGGGACTTTAACCACATAATCATATTCATAACCTGCATATTGAGTGGAATTCTTTGTTAAAATCACCAGTGTCTCACACCCATATGAATGACTGTGACAGATATAACAGTAAGAATGATGTCAGTACGTTGGCTGGAGAAAATTTTCAGGCAAAATTGAGTATGCATTTTGCGCATGATTACGTTTGAATGTTGTTTGAGTGTTTATTGTGAATAATGTATTATGTACAGTGTTGTACCATAACCTCTTTTAGCTGATCTCAAATTGTAAATAGATATACATTTATATTAATAATTGTATTTGTTTTCATAACCACATAGCTTCATTTTTCTAATGTCCACTCTACAAGTTTCCTGTTAACATTTTCATTTGTGAAGTTGTTTGCTAAACAGCTTCCTTTGCAACGTTTTCCACTTAGAAATATTAAATATTTGTAAGAACCCCATAAATATATATAATTTTTCTCATTATGATACTATGAGTTCAGTTAATTAGAAAACACAATGGGTTACTGTTTAGGCATATGTAGTTGTATAAAGGTGTAGATGATGAAACTTTCCCAAGTTGTGTATATTTGTATAATAATGACACAAGTACCTTTATTCTAATATTTTGTCAGGTATTTTGTTTGAATTCTATAAGAGATAGCCAGGAAAGGCTCTTTAGGAAATACTGCTTTAAAAACAAGGAGAGAGCTATGGGGCTGGGTAAAGAGATTCATGCAAATATTTCATTTTGCATTAAAAGGTCAACTCACCACAGCTTTAATATGAACTGCCCCATACACTGCTTGAACATTTTGGAGTTCCAAAAACTAATGTTTACTGTGTGTATCTGTGTACTTAGTGCTGTACGTGCACAGACAGACATGCATGCACCTTACCTTAATGTATTTATGATTTAAGAAGACTACTGTGGAATTGGCTTTGAGAAATGATAAATATGCAGGAAAAAGCTTTTGAGCTTTGTCCTGGACTGTAATGATCTTAAGATCTGATCAAGTTCTAAAAGATGGAAAAAGCTTAAGATTATTGTCTGGAATAAAGTTTTGCATTGAAATGGTGTGGATATCTCATTTAAATACAGTATGCTTAGTGCTAGATGGGAAAGAGCCTAAGAAGTTCTTAGAAAACAATGCACATATTTAGACGCAGACAGAATAAAGTGGCATATGGTCAGTGAATTTTTCTTTTGCACATAAAACATAATTCAGAAGAAAAAAATTGGATTCCATGCAAAAATGTAAAAACCAAGTTAGTTCGTAAGTAACATTGCAGTAGTGCTAGTGTTTTGATTCCTAGAAGATTTGTAACAAAAGAATTTCTGAGTGCAATGATAACACATATTTTTGGTTTGTCTTGCTTGTTCTCACAGATCATTGATGTTAGGTTTATTAATGATTTGTTTTCTGGGTATATGATCTGCAACAAGAAGAGAAAGGCCAGCACACCGTGGCGGTCTGTCTGAATGTTGTATACACACACACACAGACACACAGACAGTCTTTTCTCTGTCCCAACAGCTTTTTGTGAAGCGTAAAGAGAAACGTATGGTAAAGTTGTGTAGCTTGTATACCACAGAGTAGATGCGTGTGAGTGTCACTAGGGGGCGCACACATGTCATGGCCTGTCGAAAGGTTGCGACTGCATCCGGATGTGAAGTTTTATAAACAAACTCGTGGAAAACAAAATTACAGGATTCCCATAAGTCCCCAAATAGAAGGGAAATTAACTTTTTTTTTCCTTACTATATTTACAAAACATCCTCTACACAATTGAAATTTCTTTGAACACACACACGCTTTGGTTTTCAGGTTAAGTGTCGTGTGAAACGTGTGTCGAAACCATGCGACAGCTTCCAGATCCGGTCATGAAAATGACTTCAATACGTTCTGCTTAAAGCTCATTTAAAAATATTTAACCTCGTATAAAGTACGTATTCAAAGTATATAACAAATAAATGAATAAAAAATGTGAAAGTGGTAGTTCAGTGGTTAAGATGTGAGTTTTGGGTCTTGATGCCCTTAACCCTAAATGACCCTTTTGTAATGGGGTAAATGTAAAATTGCTCACAACTGTTGTGTATGGAGACTTTTGGGACACACACACACACACACACACACACACACACACACACACACACACACACACACACACACAATAAATTACTCAACATTTCCCACACACTCATACCATTAGAAGACAACATAAACAGTGGCATACTGTGTACCTATATAGCTGATAGGTTCCCAATCCTGGTCCAGACCAGGCCTGCACATTCTACTGTTTTCTCAGGACCTGACAAAGCTGGTTAATCAGCTCATTAACATTTACGGCATTTAGCAGACATTTAGCCTTATCCAGAATGACTATTTTAATGTATACATATGAGCAGTGGAACCTTGGTGGACCTGGGATTTGAACCCACGACCTTCTGATCAACAACAACTTATACAACTGAAAAACTGAGGGTTAAAGGTATTACTCAATGTCCCAGCACTTGGGATTTGTACTCATGACCTTCCGATTAGTAGTTGAACACTTTAACCACTAAGCCACCACAACATTTACTAAATTGAAGGCGATAATTGGTGCCCACTCCACAGGACTTGTACAACACAAGAACCAGAAACCGGGCAGGAAAAATCACTACTGACCCTGCACACCTTCTGGCACTATACTGCTGTATATTGTACAAAACAAAATATTACACAATACTGTTATTTGCACTGTCATGCACCTCTCACACTTTATGTACATGACTGATCTGTCATATAATCTGTATTTCTATTAAGATATTAATTCATTATTTAGATTCGAATAATAATATTCTTATTGCAAGATATTATATTATATACGGCCTGTGGTTTCACATGCGACAAGTACGTGTTTCACGAGTTTGACGTGACCAACGTTTGTTGATGAGTACAGCCAGTTCTTACTTCCGCATGGTGACGTATGCAGCACCATAAGCCACGCCTAGAGTGAAATATTCATTAAAAGTGCTTGCAGCTCTGAAGCGTTTTCGCCTTCGCGTACTGAAAGCCCGTGTTAAACACGACAGTTTAGGGTCAAAAATGTGACTATTCTCGGGACGTTTTCTTAAAATTATTTTCTAAAGTCGCTTTAATATGTGCGTACCTTTTCTTAAATGTGGAAACCTCGCTACAATGATTAGTTCAGAGGATTTGCCTCAAACCGTGTCTAATGTTACATCTGGGTACAAAGAACAAAAGCCCGTCGCTGTCGTTAGACCGACACTGAATTTAGGGCTTTCTACAGAAAACCAGCGCGGTTTGTCCGATGGTTCTTTACCAACGTCTCCCGAGTTTGACTCCGACCAAGTTTCAGGCGTCGGCTGCTTCCTGGAACACAACACACAAGAGATCATCGAGGATTTCTTACAGCTAATCACTTCACCTTCTCGCTTATGTGGACGTCATAATAAGGTTCTAAAGACTATGAAACGCGTTGTAGACAATCTGCTTGTGAAGCACGATATCGTGTATAAAGGTAATGTTTAAAGTTTTTCGAAAAATCTAGTTTCTTCCTGATATGGCAAGGTCACAGGACTCACAGGGACTTTTTTTTCTCAGCTAGCTTGTTTTGCTTATTTAAATTTAGTTCCTCTACGCACTCTGACTACATACACACGTCTGATAGATAGATTTATTTGTATATTCGAATTTCCTTGTCAATTATTATCCAGTTTATGTTTCTAAACCCGGATATAAATGAATTGTATAATTTTGTTTTAATGGTAGCTCTGTTCTTGCTGCCAGCATATTATGTACATGTACTGTGTTCTATTTATAAAGTTGACTTACATTTAATGCTAATGACTTGTGTTTTTATCTGACCCAGGTATGCTTGTAAAGCTGAATTTGGACAAGAGAGGACACGACATGAGTGTGATTAGTTCAGTGGCCAAGGATCTCTTCAGTGATGGCATCACAAACTGGGGTCGCATTGCCAGCCTACTCGCTTTTGGTGCAGTTGTGGCTCGGTATGAGAAGGAATCTGGACGAGGGGACTGTGTAAGCCTTGTGGCGGAAGAGCTCTCGTCCTTTCTCATGCATGATCAAAAGGAGTGGCTTCTGAAAAACAACTCATGGGTGAGTTGGCGATACACACACAGTTTCAATCATGTAGAAATGTGCGTTAAGGATAAAAGGCCATTGTCCTTCTTAGTACACTCATTTAAGCTCTGGATATTCTTGCACACACACTCACTCTGTTGGAATGCAGCCGCCTGGGTGGTACAATTGTGTAACTATACAGTCACCCTTTCATTTCCGTTTTTTTCTTTTTTGGGCTTGGGACTTATGAATAATGTTTTCTTTTCCCCTCCCCATTCAGGATGGCTTTGAAGAATTTTTTCACATTCCTGATGCTGAATCTTCTGTGAGGACTGCGTTAACAACCTTTGTTACTGTGGCAGGAATTGGGGCTGTACTTGCGTATATGACAAGATAAGTTCCACTGGACTGGCTGACTTTGGACTTTGGTTTAAAGCAGTAAAAAAGACATTAACAGTCTACTATCAAGAATTCCATCCAAAATCCTGGATTGTATAAAATTTGACTAATTGCCATTTTATTCATGAAGAATTTATTTTTTTTATTAAAATTATTCTTAAAACACTATTTGATCTCACAAAACATATTTTTGCCCAGGCAACAAGATTTTCTGTTCCTTTTTTTTTCTTTTTCACTTTATTGTTAACTATCAAATGGAGTACAAACCATTTTCAAGACAACATTTATTATTTACAAATCTGTTTTGGCGCACAATTATGTGGTACTGTGACCTATATGGAGCTATTTTCTCAGGCCATAGTTCTTGTTTAACCTGAAGAATATGCTGAAGGTGCTTGCTACATATAAATCTACAGTTTAAGTTTGCTTGGCCTAGGTAGATTTTCACTCTGTAGAAACAATTTGGTGCCATTATTTTTGCTTGGAAATTGGGTTTTTAGGGCGTCCTGCATTCTCATATTACAGAATATTCATACTTCAGGACATTCTGACACTTTAACCAAATTCAATCATTTCTTTTTTGTTTTCACAAATTGTAGCAAAGTGCACACAGAGGTAGTTATTTTTCTTCAGCACATTCATACAGTTATCTTCTGTTCTCACATTAAAATTGCCTTCTTGCAGATAGTGCACAAGCAATAAACCTGTTGTAATTTTTCAACTATAAATTTACACTTGTCTGATTTCTGAGTTGTCCTATAAACTTATTTTTTCTAAATATATTTATCAGGTGTTTGTTGCATCAGACAGTCCTGTATATGGAAAATCAGGAGTTGCTCATAGACCATTTTTCATAAATAACCATGACTCAGTAAAATGACTCAGGCTAACCAGCTGACAAATTAAACTGTGATACTACAAAACTAAGAGAGTTCATTCTTGTGTGGGTTTTTAAACTACATATTTGTGTAATCGAGCTCTTTATGATTACCACATTTAAAGAAAACATTTGTTTCCTCCTTCAAAGTTGAAGCCAGAAAGCTAGACTGGTTAGGCAGTATTAAAGTCTGGCATTAGAAGGAGGAAAGGTGTATTGTAGTATAGTATTTCAGTATAATGTTTGCATTACTCTGCCATGTGACTCATGCTACACACAGGGGATGCAAAGCTATTATTACATTGTGGCAAATGAGCACACTAGGGCATTAGGAGCCATCCTACTCTCAAATGTTCACCAATCACCAACAGGTAACCTTGGTGAAAGCTTTGCACCCAGCTGCTTTAGTTCATTCAGTCTTAATGTATATTTACAACCAGAACAGCATCCAGCATTCTTCAGTAATGGTGTTCTTTACCTAGTACTAAAATAATACATGTCACCCAGATTCACACAGATTTTATCCACTATCCCATATTATCAAATGTCTTTGTAAATGGTATATATTAACTCTGTTTTTTAATTTGTTTGCAAAAGAACATGAGGTATAATCGTGGAGTTTTGAAATAACATCGTTTTGGACTATGCTTACAGGGGAAGCTGGTGGAAGCATAGCTGAAGTCAGTTAAATGAAATGTTTGGGCAGTATAGCAATTATCACCATTGATGTGAAACTCATAATCTAACTTATTTACATTTTTGCTTTCCTGATCTTCTGGCAGTTACAGTGGAATGTGGCTGTAGCACAAGTTTGTAAAAGGCATTTGTAAAAGTTTCACTTCCTGACATGCCAATCATGCATGCATATATATATATATAAGTTATATTCAGTGTTTTATATATAGCTTATATAACTTAAAGAATAGAAAATTACTAAGCTAGCATTAGCAAGTATCCTAAGTAATGGTTAATATACAAGGTATTGTACTGAATGCACAAGGTTTAAAATTAATTTTCCTGTTTCCCGGTTTTGCCTTCAGTCCTTTTGTGTCTAGTCTCTCCTAATTGGCTAAATGCAGTGTGGCAGGTGCACAATTTGCATAAATTTGGGCTCTATTCAACATTTTCCACCACACAGCTAGTCAGACATAACCACCGGAATGGACAAGAGGAGGAACAGAGAAAATACATCTGACATAAAACAATGACGTTATTTTCCAGAAGATACTAGATTCAGATTTGTCAGCACATGCTCAGCAGACAAGTAACAACGTTTCAAGTTAGACCTGATGAGGAAGAAAGTCCATTTTTAGACTGCGCTTAAGACTCACCCTCACTTTAATGGATAATCTCAACTGGATAATTTTGTTATCTAATGTTAATGAAGTCCTGGTCTTATCTCAGGATTCCAACTCACAACAAGAAGAACTATAGTCTGAAACTATAGTCCTTTCCACATACTTAGTCCTGTCTCTCTTTACACTTCCACACCTGTAAACCTTAATGATTTATGATTCCACTATCTGGTGTCACCCAGAAGAAATGGGTTCCTTTTTCAGTCTGGTTCCTCTCAACGTTTCATCTTCATGTCATCACAAGGAGGTTTTTCCTTGCCAATGTCATTTGTTGCTTGCTTACTGGGGATTAAACACATCCCATTTTTAAAGTTGCTTTGTGACTCTCCATTATTAAAAGCATTTTAGGTTAAATTGAGTTGAAGTGACAGGACTAGATGTCACTTTAGTCATTGTTTCTATTGAAAGATTATCCAGTAGTTGTGTCTTTGTATTTAAAGCTTCTGCCATCCATGCTATTATAATGAATCTTTGTTCAAAGTCATTTAGGTATTTTCCTGGACCTGTCAAGGGTTTTTAGACACAGAACGGATTATAATAGGATGTAAATTGCACCTGCGGGGAGGCATGTGGTCTTAGGTTTCTACTTAGTCATTCAGCTTTTTCCTTAATTTATCACCCATCTGTAGCTAGTTCCTGTCTTCGGTTTCCAAAGGCTTCAAACACCTGCATGAATTAGTTTTAAAAGACATGCAAATATTTTATTACGGATGACTAAATACCTCCACCCCTACAAACTATACACTGCTTTCACAGTTTATTTCATAATAATGTTAGTATTTCCAATTAAATTTAGTGTGAAATATAGATGAGTATTCTGTAGTGGCTGTTCAGGACTAGCACTACACCATGTAAGCAAGTTAGCTATAATTCCTAATATATAGTACCAAGGTCTATGAAAAATAGACCTTAGATTGTTTTTTTTTTTACTTTTTTTTTTATACTTTTACATAATTTCTTAGAATTTTTAACTGTGAAACAATGAAAAAATGTAACACTAGTATTCCAATATGTGTAGAAACGGTGGATGCCTTGTAATGGTGGAGTCATAATCAGTGCCTCCATCTATTTTAGTTTGAATTCAGGCTTATTAATATAACCTTGGAGATAAAGTAGTATATATTTACTAACATTAGATGGCCCTGGTTTGTGCAACTTCCTTTTTTTGTGTTAATCACAGATAGCTGAGCTTCATGGTAGTTAATTATATTACAAAGCATAGCTGACATCAAAAGAAAAAACCCACTACCTTTGAATAGGAAGAAACTGAGAGGCTTGGTAACATTATCAGGGACAGGTAAACAAGACTTTGGTCAACAAAGTTAAAAGACTATAGAATAGAACATATTCGAAAACCCCATCAATCATTCTGATCCATGTGATTCATTGTGAGTGTGTTCTTACTTTCGATTCTGTTTCTCTGGAACTTTCCATTCATTTTTTTTCTTTTTTGCTTGGCTCATAATGAAACTAAATCTGCATCAATATCAATAATTAAAAGTCCTATACACATACAATAGAATTGAATTGATACATGACACTTTAGTTGCTGTTTATACTCAAGCATTGGCTTGCTGAAAAGTGTTTTGATTGGAGATACAAAATATGTACGTGGCTCTGTAATTGGGGCATGGATGTAGCTTCATCAACGTCCCAATAATAATCCCTTTTACAGCCATTTAAATGTTTTCCTGCAACTATACTAATAAAAACAACATAATGCTACTGACCGGAGTGGGCAGTTTCACTCCAGACAAATTGAGGGCTTCATCATTATCACATGATGTTTGAGTGATACCATATAAATTGTTTGCTGATCACAAGACAAATGGTTTCTGAGTCAGCATCTCAGGTGATGGATGCTAATTAGGAAACATGCAGTTTGTTCCTCTTGTGTCAGTCCCCGATTGAACACTCATCCACAATGTAAAGAATGTATGCTTATTTATGCATTTTACATCTTGTGAAAGAAATTTTTTCTTTATCTTGTGATCTTGAGAAGAATCTGTCCGTGATAAAGACGACGGCTCTAAAAATTGAAAATATTTACAAGCCTTTGTGGAGTTCTGTCTTAACAAGTTATTCTCAAAGAAATAACTTGTCAGGAATGTCAGGACATTCCTAAAGAAATAACTTGGTATGGATATGTAATAGATTAATATAATTTTGATGAGGTTAAATTAATAAATTAGATGAATATATATTGATGAGGTTTTATGGAACCAAGTAAAACATGACATTTATTTTGTAACACCATATGCAGTAAACTATTCAATCATGAAAATGTTTATGAAAAAATGTTATGGAAACTATGGTAAAGGAAGTGACCAGATTTATTGTATTACTTTATCATTGTAAAACAATACATCTTTAAACATTAAATATTAATATTTATGGTCCACGTTTTTATACACATTTGACATTAGAATATGTTTCAGCCCACAACTAACGTTGGATCTAAAAAAAACAAAACTGCACATTAGCTCTGATCCCCCACAGGTCTTGCATTCCCAGTCTGAGACCTCAGAGTGTTGTGGATGTTTTTGTTTGTTCAGATGTGCTATGTCTCTAGTTACAGGCTCATCCACAGAGCCTAATGAGGATTACCTGAGGAAGACACATACAGGACCTTGTCTGCTGCTTGCTCCAGCACCTGCTGTGGTTACCTGAGCCAGAAAAGACGTTTAATAAAAACAGGTGGAGTACAGGTGACAACTAATACTGTACACTGCTCTTAAAACCACACTGTATAGTGACAATCAGGATAAAGGGGTTATATCTCTTCTAAAATATTGACATTTATTGTAGTTTCTATCCTAGACAAGTGAATTTTGGATATAATCAGAGAAAGAAGATATTAAACAGATCTGAAGAACAGGCTGTCTGGAATTGTTTGTCTCTGTTCACCTCAAGATGCAGACACAGTTATGTGTTTCCTCTCAGGTTGCTCTGGTTTTTGAAACTATTATGCAATGAGAAGCATCTTGAAATTCTAAAATTGAGCAAGAGCTCTAAATGCATGTCTTTGTTTAGTTAGGAAGTTACAATACAGACTTGTCTTTTGTTAGAACTGCAATGAATAAATAAATATATACTAAGGCTAACCTACTAACTAGGATTTTGTAACTTAAAGCAAATTATAGTATCTTATTATCCTAAAACTATGTTGAGAAGATTGTATATTGGTATTGAGCAGAAATTTGTGTGATCCAAGATGGCACCGGTGAGGTTGGATGCTGTCGCGACTGCTACGGTTTTACAATTTCACTTTTTTGTTTATTTTATATTTTTATTTATATAGCTACAGTTTTACTTATAGAAGATGGACATCATTAGATATGACAGAGACACTCATATCTATTGGTGTACAATACACTCACCCTTCTAAAGCATTTCACTGCATATCGTACCCTGTATGTATGTGTATGTGACACATAAAATTTGATTTGATTTGATTTGAAATGTCCCACAGACATCATTTAGTAAATAAACATGAAAAAGAAGTCATGTATTCTGCTGGTTATGTGAAGAATTTATTTAATCAGTTTTCTGGATTCTTTAGATTTTGTCTTCCTGCTTCAAAACATATGCAAATACTACTTTAGCTGTCAGCTATATGAAGTGTCTGTCCACTTAAAATTTAAGATTAAGACTCAAAACAGACAGGTGCAGGTTCATATCTTAAACTTAAACATATTTAAAGATAATTTTGTATAAATTAGCAAGGCACTGAAAAAAAGTGTTACAATCAAGTGTCGTTTCAGTGCTAAGTAAATAGGTGGGTCTTCTTTTAAAGACAGCCAGTGAGTCAGTGAGCCAGCCAGGGAAAGTTGATTCCCGGAAACTCCAGAAAATTCCTATTAGGAAGGATATACATTCAAAAATCTCCAAAATGTTGTTGTAAAGTAAAAAAATATTTTACTTTATGGTAAAGTATTGTACTGTTAAATATTTGAGTGTATTTATTAGATTTTAAAGCAACAGTGGGTC
This sequence comes from Tachysurus fulvidraco, assembly GCF_022655615.1. NCBI lineage: Eukaryota > Metazoa > Chordata > Actinopteri > Siluriformes > Bagridae > Tachysurus > Tachysurus fulvidraco. The sequence goes on along the minus strand of NC_062520.1, from coordinate 19,561,783 downwards.
AATAACTAGACACATAAAATGTCCTTTATTTATTTGTAAAATACCTGTGTAAAAAAGTCCTTGTGATTTGCGTTATGGTTTACAGTTTACAATTTCAGGCAAATTTAGGGGGAAAATGTGGCCAAGTTTGATGTTTAATCTGTCAACTGTATTAATGCGAATAAGGGTCGTTTAGCCATGTTTCCCTCATCAACAACTCTCACTTAAGTTGTCAAAACATCTCAGAAGCCTGACCTATAACACAAAAGTACAGGGAACAATTTAGAGAAGCTCCAATCAGAAACTGTTCATCCAAAAATACTGGCTAAGAAATACAAGAACATAAATCATTTGCATCTGTCTATCACATACAGTAATAGAGCACCCTGTAATGAAACATCATTGTTTTATTTTTTCTATTTCAATCTGTGCATGATTTTTATGACCCATGCATGCTTTTGTGCATTTAAAATGATGATTTATAGATATTTATAGGACATATACTGTACATAGAAGCAAAACACCCCTGTGCAACCCTAAACCTAACATTTTACACCACTTCCTTTAAACTAGCTACTGAACTACTGCATCTGAGCTGCAGTTACATGTGTTCCTAACTGGGTTATGATTAGGCTTAGTAACCTATAAAAAGCAATTTCAGTGTATTATCTTTAGAAGCATGCCTACCAATAGGGTCTTATCAAATTAATGAATGCACACTCACTGAAACATTGCTATAGTAGCTGTACACCAACATCCATGCAGTTATCTAATAATACAATCATTAGGCAACAGTGCAATGAATAAAATCAAGTAAATCTGGGACAGCAGCTTCAGGTAATAATCACATCCACCATAAGAACAGGGACAAATGTAATTGCAGTGATTTTGACTGTTTCCTGGTTGTTGGTTCCAGATGGGCTGGTTTAAGTATTTCTATAACTCCTGTTGAACTCCTGAGAATGGGACATTGAAGGCAGAAAGAAAAGACAACTGAAGCTGCAGTGGGCATTGTCTTACTAAACAGTACAAGACAGTTAAATAATGAAAAAACTTTGTCTGAAGAATATTGAGACAAATCTGAGACAAATCACAGATGATAGGGTCAGAATTTGGCACCAGCGTTATGAATCCATGGACCTGCTTGAGGTGTAATAGTGTGTGGAATGTTTTCTTAACAATCTTCGAGTCTAATAATACCATCATTGCTTAAATGCCATAAACTATATGAGTATTGTTGCTGAACGTGTGTATCACTTCATATCCACAATTTAATATTTTCAAATGGCTACTTCCATCATGATAATGTACCATGTCACAAAGTAAAAGTCATCTCAAACTGAATTCTTTGTTCTTCAGTGGTCTTCCCAGTCACCAGTTCCAAATCCAGCAGAATGCCTTTGGGTATAGGGTTCCTGAAAAAATGTTCTGTCAGTGTATATCATTGTGGTTGAGAGGACTCTAACAATGTGTCATCTGAGAATCTGAGTCTATAATGATATAGTTGGAGTTTGACATGACATTGTTGTACAGTAATGACCTCTCCTAGCCCTGGGGGTATCACGTCATCACCAAAACCCCCAAAATATAGTATTTTTTTTGGAAATCCCAACACCTATAACTAATCGATCAATTTTGATGTTCATTTGTATTACAAATAATAATGTTTGTAGACATTTATTAAATTTGAGGAGACAAGACTTAATAGGGATGATTGATGTATCACTTTCCATACTTTATAGAGTGCAGTTAAGTGCTCTTACACGTGGAGTGGAAATGACGAGCCTAATCATGCTTTTCTGACCTTTACACAGATCATGCTAATCTAGCTAACCAATGAAAATGCTTAAGATAGTGGATGAGTAACTTCCGTTTACTATCAGATCAAAGAATTTTAGACAATGATTGAGCTTAAAAGATGGCAAAGACTTTACTCATTTTTCTCAATTAGCAACACGTGTCGCTACAGTAGGTGTTTCTGTTATATATATATTTTCAGATATGTTAACTGTCAACAGTTTTTTTTATCTGGGGAGAGAACTATTCTTTCTTGTAAAATATGATGAAAGAGGATATAAGAACTCATGTACAAAGATAAAGAACCTTTTTCATTATCTTGCTAAGCAGTTGTACTTACTGTAGTTTAGTGAAAATAAATTTAGCTTTCATGCATCATTAAAAAGTAAATGCTTAACATAGATATTTTAGCTTTGATCAAACCACATGACCTCCAGAATTATTGGAGCCTTAAAACGTAATTAAATACAGATAACTTAAATTTTTATTACTTAGTTAAGATACTGGAATGTAAACACATATTCTGGCATGGTCCCCAAACAGAACATTAACTTCACATCATACATTACAACTGTCAAGTTGTTTTCTCCATGACTATCCTTGTTTATTTTCACCCAGTATTTTGGAGTGCACTGATGGTGGAGGAGGTCTGGGGTGCAGTCAGAGTTCCAGTTCATCTCAAAGGTGTTGACTGGGGTTGAGATCAAGGCTCTCGAGTTCTTCAAATCCAAGCTCAGCAATCCAGATAATTCCTATTAGGAAGGATATACATTCAAAAATCTCCAAAATGTTGCTGTTTCTTTTAAAACAGTACATGGTAAGTAAATAAACAAATAAATACATTATTTTTCCAATAAACTTTTCTTTTATAAAACATTTTTTTTTTAGTTTATTCGATTAAACCTAGTGCAGTAGGTCATTGTGTCAGATTCCTTAGGATCAAAAAGAATTTGTGCACATATTTCAGGGTGTAATTTATTTTAAAAGATGAGGGTGAATATATTTTAGGTCAACCTGGGAAACCAAAAAAAAAAAAAGGCCACATTTCATGATCCTTTCCATATGTGTGCCATTGCAGCTCATGCAACAGGACATGAGAGTGAGTCAAATGAAAGCCATAAAAGTTTGACACCAATTAATTTTTTTTGACACAAATAATACATTAAAGATTGAATCAACACCTGCAAAAGTGAAAATGTTTACTGGCCCACTTTGCTCTTTAGCCTCTGCTCCTAAAACTGACAATTTCAGCCAGCTTCTTTGGAAATGAATGTTTGTGACTTACCCTCCTTGAGAAGTCTTCCAAATGATTGTGTAGCCTAGTGAACCAAATTGAGAGACCATTTTGATGGCTCAGGAAACCTTTGCAGGTGTTTTGAGTTGATTAGCTGTTTGGCATGTCACCATATTCTAATTTTTTGAGAAGTTTCACTATTTGAGTGCTGTATTGAGGAAGTACTGAAATAAGTCTGAGACTGCAGATTGTTTTGTCTCTACCTTGTTGCCAGGTGTGTACAACTGAGTAGTAGGTGTAACAAGAATGCAGTAAAATACCTGGAGGATGAATGCAAGACTGTTTTTGTTAGTAATAAACAGTTTGACTAACATTAAATCTTAAAAGCCTTTGGAAGATCAAACCTACATCATGGCTGTAGGTATATAAAATGAAACACACTGTCACCTTCAGCATCTGGTATACTCTGTTTGGTTGTATTCAAGACCTTTGTTTTTCCTAAAGGAATGTTTGAAACACACCCACACACTTTTAAAGCCTGTACGCACTTGTACAGAAACAAACACACCCAAACAGATTCTTTCGCTTTCCTTGCGTATATTCTAAAGAATGATAGTACTGTGTGAGCAGGAACTTATAGGAATCTTTACTGATAATGTATCTAAAGATTTGTGACTCTTGGCACAGGCCTCAAGGTTATTTTTATTTAATGTTTTGATAAGTTTGATCTCAGGCACAAGCTTGATCTGGCTTGTACAATTCAATTCATTGTTGATGGTTCTAGTTACATGTTTTCAGATCTTAGTAGGACCGAAAACCTTTTTACCTCAGACCACAGTAATGAACAAAGTCTATATTTGATGCATGTGGTTGTATATCCACTTAGAACAAACATTTAACCCCAGGAGTGGGAGTTAAAAAGGTAGTATAAATAATACACCATAACTTGTGGGGTACCTGGGGTACCAAAACTGAAGGGGTACCTGTGGAAGTTATTGTTGATATCACATAGGCCTTAACCCTTGATTTGATGTAATTTCAGTTGTTTTGCTCCAGACCAGAGGTCAAGATGACCTCTTTAAAGCTCTGCTGCCATGTAGACTCTGTCACTAAACTCAGTGTGCTTCCAGTATGCTGAGCAAATTTACAGAGACTTGTCAAACATGATAGAGAGAAGAGTATGACTAATGGACTAAAACACTACATACTCTTGCCTTGTACTTAGAGTTTGTGAGGGGAAAAAAAGCAAATAACACCGTTTGCACACCAGTGTGACACAACATGTTTGATCAATCCAAAGACTACAATCCAAAGATGTGAATTGATGGTGACAGCTTCATTTCCTAATGTCTGTGATGTCAACTTAAGAAACATGGTACATGAATGAACTTGCGTTGTTTGTCACTTTGCTCTGATGCACCTCACATAATTCCCACACTTCCCAATAACAAGGTGTCAGCTTGCTGTTATGACTTGCGATCGGTGTAGAACTAGCAACAGTAAAACACAAATACAGATAAAGTTTTAATCTGGGTATTTTATGGCTGTAAAAAGTACCAAATATATAGGTACTTTTTTGTGTTGTTTTTTTTTTTTTTTTTTTTTTTGACTTTCGGTTTTGTTCGAATCAAATTGAAAGAAGCAAGAAAAAAACAATTTGCCACCTTCTTTCCAAATAATTGTCTTCATTTGAATACAATATGATGATAATGATACTTATAACTAAAATTAGTGGCGTGTCTGGACTTAATGTGCTCCTGTGGGAAGAGAAGGGAACATTTGTAGTTTGTGTCACTAACATCGCCATGCATTGCAAACAGGGCTATATTTAAAAGAATCTATATTAAAAGCTTTTTGTCAATCTTTAATGTTATACTGAAATAAATCATGTGAAGTTATATGTTAATGAGAAAATACTACTCTGTTTCATATAAACACCTGTGTTAGAGGAAGGACATAGACACAGTTCAAACCCTAACACCGAATAATCAGCTGGTGTGAAGCACACCCTCTACATTAATTTAGGCTAGGCGGTTGTATTAAAAAAAAGGGGGCAAAACATTCCATTTAGTTAGAAACTAATGAATTCTACTGTCTCTGTGTTCATTCAAACAGCTGCAACACTTACATTTACATTAATTGCATTTAAAAACCAAACAATTAATAGTTAAATAGTTTATGGAAAACATGACTATTGTATTTGCAGTATTTCCTGCTGACTTTTTGTAATCATATACTATTCATTGTTTATGCTTTGAGGGCTGTACACTGAGATGATGGCTAAAAAGCTACAGTACAATTGAGTGCTTCACTATGCTTGTCTTGCAAATCCATATGCATTTGTTAGATTTCTCAGGTGATTGGTAATAAAGAAACACCTGCATGTAAATTTGACTGCTCAGCTTTGTCATTTGTTCACAGCACACCACCTCTAGTGTTTACTTCTGTTCCCAGGCTCACCCTCATAATGCATTGTATACATGTAAACTGCATGCTGTGTGACAATTTTATTCTGATTTACTAAGTAAAAGTCAACTCTAAGAACACTTACTTTTCAGTAAAAATGCACATCAATCTTGTGCCATCACTGGATCATTCGCCACTGTCAGTCCATTTAGCAATGCCTTTATCTGTCAACTGCTTAGTTAAATGTTTGCATTGATTGAGTTATATACTTGCATTGTCTCTTTACGTAGAGAGGTTAAATGTGATACATATGGATTTACTGCCTTTACCTTCATATGCAGAATTAGAAAATGTTTTTAAAGACTTTGTATAAAACTGTTTACTGAGGACATATTCATTTTCTATTAATATCTTTCATTTCCCTTTTCCATACAAAGAAATGCCTCAGTAAGTTTCCCAGAATATAAATACCAGAAATGCCAATGTCACTATGGAATATTACCTAGTAACAGTGGATTTTTCATACACACCAAGATACAGATTTTATACTGTATAAACTGAATACATTTTATACATAAAATGTTTGAGAAAAAAAAGAAATGTGAGCAGAATACAGTAATGTCATTGTTAAATGGCTACCTCATTCTTCTGTTGGGAGAAATGAGACAGTGTTTCTCCAGAAAGAACACAATGTTCTATGGGAAACAGCCTCAGTATGTACCAGCTTGAAATCTCATCTTACGTAACATAATGGTTTAATCATTTTGACATGGATACTGATGACATAATGCTTGAACTATCTTTCCAAACACAATTAAAGCCTGAAGGGTCTCTGAATGTCTCTGAATGTTAATGACGCTAACCCGAAGGTCTTGTTAAAAACAACACTTTCAGTCAAAAACACAAAAAACAAGAGCTGTATGTCATGTCAGTTGTATATCACATGAGAGGAAAATGTGTCATTCTTTTTCCTGTTTAAGAGTCAAACAGGCATCATTTTTCCATGAGCAAACAGTATACTGTGATAATTTTAGTGCTATGTTTTCTGTAAGTATTTGTTCAGAACTAATAATAAAAATCACATGATTTTACTCAAACATGCTTTACACAAAGATTTGTATAGCTCTGAAAATATGCAAGGGTTGGAAAATGTAAATGTTATTTAAATATAAGAGGATTTACACCACAACACTTCTTCATGTCAGAATCATTCAAACACTCATTTACTACTTATTTGTGTCAGGTTTGCCTCAGACTCAAATCTAATGCTCGGTGTGTGTGAGGTGGGCACAACATTCACATAGATACACACTAGGCAGTAATTTATCATCAGTAGTCCACATTTTTGGAACCTGAGCACACCCACACTGACATCCAGAGAACTGTGAGAAACTTCACACATACAACAGTTCAAGCTGAGGATCAAATCTTGGACCCTGGAGCTGTCAGGTGACAATGTTATCCAGTGTGTTACAGTGCTGCTCTAACACATTCAAGAGATCTTGTAAGTTAAATCAAAAACACTTAAAAGAGTTGTTGCTAGTTTCTCAGTGCTAACTAATACCTGATATTCAAAAAAATTAGATATTAACTATGCTTTCAATTTGTTTTCTTTAATTTAATACAAATTTTCAATAAAAACAAAAATCTCTATGATAAAAATCTAGATTTAATCTAGACTTCTAAGAACTAAGCTTCTGGAAGGAAGTGGGTGGTGGGAAGATTGCAGTCTTGAAATCAACAGCAGCAACAACACATACCGGGCCAGTGAGATCATTGTCCAGTCTCTTTCACAACAATAGCTCATGCAGTGTTAGGGGCTTAGAGAGTTACTCACAACCCACAGCTCATGTACACACTCTCATCAGAATTTCCTAAAACTATATTCATCTAAAAGATGAGAGGACACCGTTCATTTAGGTATTGCAACTCTTTTAAAACAACTTTTATCATCTTTAGTTATGTTGAGTGAATAGGGGCGTCTTTTACAGATGTTTTTATGGAGGGTAGGAGGGAGGGGTAAGGAATATGCCAGACTTCAAAGAGATAAGCAATGAAATTCCTTTGAGTACAATGTACTCTGAATCTAACCACATCATATCTTCATACTGCCAATAAGACCATGGGATTATTCTCCTGGCACAGCATCAAACGAAAAGTGGTTTTAGACATATAAAAATATTCTGATACCAATCAGTCAATTATCTACAGTTAAATGCAGAGCTAGAAGCCATTTAGCCATTTGTCTTACTGCAGGCATTGTAGATAATTCTATTCTTCTATTACTTATCAAATATTTTTCTAAATAAAACTAAATAGGACCCTCCTATTCATATACTGATTTTATAATCAGCTGTGGCAGATAAGGGAACAAATTTCTTAAGCAATATAATAATCAAAATAATAAAAAAAACAACTAAATAGAAAACTACTTCATAAATGAACACACTTAAACTATACATTGCTTTGTACTCTCAGAATAGAAAACTGAATAAATTGATATATAGTAGTCTTAGTAGAGTTTTTTCTCCAAATCAAAATGGGTGAACTTTTTTGTGTTTTGGTAGGAGCAGAAAACACTTTCAGTATGTTTTAGTTGTTTGCTTTCGGTTTGCAAATGAACGTTTTGCAAATCCTGTCTGTGATTATGCCAAGAAATTTTAGAACATGCCTCCAAAGACGTAATGTATTACCGTAAGATGCCCTGGGCTTTCATTGTGTTTACAGAAGATGTTTATTTCTGTACAACACCCTGAAAGAAATGGCCAATTATGAAATTACCTGGCTTTAAACCACAATGGTATTATATTAACACTCATTAAACTTAATCATGTCCAGTAACTTCTCAAAATCTTCCACATGTAAAAGTTCCAAGTAGTTGGACCTTGTGTGATGCTAAAACAAATGTTTAGGTTTCCTTAATTTAGCCATGGCATCCTACTTGGTAGCATTCTCTAAATGATACAAATGCCATTCAGGTATTGGTATGATAACATTTAAGGTGGGAATTAAGATGTGAATTATAATTCAGCCTACAACTATACACGAATAAACCCAGTAGAATGTTTGAGGAGTGTGACAGACTACATCCTCCTATAAGCCACATATAAGGCTGTACGATGATCACCGGAAACAGGGTTACTTTAGTTCACTTCCTGTATTTAACACTTTATGTTATTTAACACAATATGTGGTTCACACAGGCATGTGTCTCCTCCTGGTGCTCAAATCCTAGGTGGCTTTCTGGGATCTATTAGAAGAACCTGGTATGACCAGGATTTGCAGCAGTGCTTCCATGCTGAAAATGGGTTAGACCCAACAAATGATCAACCTAGTTAATGACATTTGTTTGCTCTTTCGTTAGACGAAAGACCACTTAACAACTGAAACCCAAACACAAGCCAAACATGTGAGGTGCCAACAAGCACAACACAAAACTAGACTGACAGACTGACAAGTTCAGTTAAAGCTTCAACACAAATAAAACTTGTTGTGTTTAGTGCATTTGCTTATATTTCTAAGCATAATAGTATGTTTTTTTTTGTGTGTGTTAATTTTGTGCTTTGCAACACCTGTCACTCTACTGGGACTGATAATATTTTGGAATGAGATTAATTATAGGATAAATATCCTGACTGAATTAATGAGTGTTTGTTGATGTGTGTTTTACCCTAGAGTTGATATTTTTACCCTATGTACTTAGTTGTCATGTGAAGCAGATGACTTAAAATATTGCTTTTGAAATATTGTCTTCCTCAGACATAAAATAATATAAATAAATAATATAAAATGTAAAATGCACCATATAAGACTGCAGAAGAAAAAACCCTGCTTGGTAAATAAATGACTGAGTTATAATGGTGAAATACAGGTTAAGGGAAGGGACTCAAACAGGGGATCTCCAAAAAAGGGGGATAACAAAATGGTGTATCAAAACAAAAGGAAGTTTTTACTAAACTGAAACTAAGTGAAACTGAGTCTAATTTTTACTTGTATATATTATATCAGAGATGTTTCTTTTTAGCTTGTATCTTTTTTCATTTGCCCTTAAATACATTAATTTACTTGGTCACGCCTTAATTTTCTCTTATTCTTTCTTTCGTTTCTTGTCGATGTTTCCTCTTTTCATTTCTTGCTTTCCTCCATGACGGCTGCTCTCGCTGTGCCCTCTGCTGGTCGCAGGCGGTAAACGCATCCTAATATAATTTAATTGCTTTGCTCACTTTTCTAGATGTTGCACAAACATGTAACAGTGTGCTTAGTCTCCATAGAGTTGTTATTGCGCTAACTGTTTACCAAGAGCTAACAGAGGCCCATTTCACAAGGAACCTTTCTGCCTCATGCTTGCTCTATAAGCAGGGAGGAGCAGTTAATAATATTACCACTTCTCTGTTAGCTCACTGTGTCAATGGCAATAGGGAACATGCCACATTTTTGATATATCAACATTTTGACAAGGGTTCATAACACTGTTACTCTTTATTACATTTCAGCTGGACACCTTTTCACACCTCATTCATTCATTTTCTACCGCATATCCGAGCTACTCGGGTCACGGGGAGCCTGTCCCTATCTCAGGCGTCATCGGACATCAAGGCAGGATACACCCTGGATGGAGTGCCAACCCATTTTTCCTGAGATGCCAATCAACCTACCATGCATGTCTTTGGACCAGGGAAGGAAACCGGAGTACCCGGAGGAAACCCCCGAGGAACGGGGAGAACATACAAACTCCACACACACAAGGCGGAGGCGGGAATCGAACCCCCAACACTGGAGGTGTGAGGCAAACGTGCTAACCACTAAGCCACCGCCTTTTCACCCCTGATTTTGATAAAACACACAATGGTACGAAGTAATACAGTAATACAGCAGTGAGTTCTGCATGTCGGGCTGACTGAAAATGGAATAAATGTACTCTAAAATATTTTGTACTCTAAATTATTAATTTAATAATCTATCTATCTATCTATCTATCTATCTATCTATCTATCTATCTATCTATCTATCTATCTATCTAGTGATCTCTTCAGTCTAAGCTACAGAATTCCTTCACTAGAGGGCGGAATTGCTTGTTTTATATGATCACTCCAAGTTTGATTGATAGATAAACACATGCTCAGTCTGATTACTCTCTCTCTCTCTCTCTCTCTCTCTCTCTCTCTCTCTCTCTCTCTCTCTCTCTCTCTCTCTCTCTCTCTCTCTTAAAATAATAGAAATTAAAACATATCTACAAATGTGTGCCAGAATGCCTGGTTCAACATTACCTAGAAAGCAGGCACAAGGCAGGTTGAGATAAATGGGGTTGGGTGGGGTATGTACACTGGGGGTGGGAGAAAGGGGAAAATGTATTGCAGCTCTCTGGTTTCCAGTGCTGGATCCTGCTCAGCAGAGACTCTGAGTAGAGGTAGGTAGAAGTCAACTTTTTACACTGACTAGGGCCTATGATTTCTCTAATTTCCTGCAGTATACTATTTGCTCATTATTTAGATTGAATGAAATGGATTATACTGCACTTCCAGTCACAATTACTTCTACTTTTTGTCAGTTAATTCTATGGACTTTGTATTTTATACAATATTCTATTCTAATATACACTATTCTACATTAATACTTGTATAGGATTTATTATTTATTTGTGATGTATATTTCATGTCCATGGATGTGCCCATGAGGCATTTATCTTGTGTGGGGTAAGTCACGTTTTGTGAATATTGCAGCCATCACTTAATGAAGATTGAAATGATCAGTTTTAGCATGGCCACTGTGCAACATAACATGGATAACATTCCTCACTCCAGTAAGCTAAGTATTAGCAGGAAAGCTCTGGATTAACATGACTTTTAAGGATTTGTAACAAGTGTCATGGGATTCATGTAGCCCATTAAGATTTATTTATGTTTATTTACGTGTTAGACTGTTACACAGCTTAGTTATATTCAATACCAAAGTGAAATAGATCAAATTGGGTCTCTTCTTATGGATACTGGAGTCAACTGAAGGCTGAAGTTAAAGCTGGCAGTGAGATTTACTCTGTTGGAAGGAGCTGACTTATGAAGCTAAAATTAAGCTTGGGTTGATTTGGAATTTTACACTTGGATGGTGAGTCGTGAAAGAGCTGACACAAATAGTGTGAATTCTGTTTAATAGCCCTGCTGGAGCTGAACCGTATTGCGCATATATATATATATATATATATATATATATATATATATATATATATATATATATATATATATATATATATATATATATATATATATATATATATATATATATATATATATATATATATATACATACACACACACACACACACGACTTGGTTATGTTTAAGTAGTTTTTGCTTCGTGCCAGCATCTTGACATTCACTCATGTAACAGCAGACAGGCAGTTTTGAGTTTCTGAGACTCAACACTGAAAGAGCATGCCTTCCCTGCGTTTTGTGATGTTATTTTGGTCAGACACTTCTCTGATTAAGTTATTTATTTATTTTCTGTATTTGAATTCAGCTTTATTGAAGTAAATTGTTGAGCCTAGAGTTTTACTCAACAGAATGTTATTTGATCTCATGGTGTTACCCTTTAACACAACTGCCACTAAAAAAATGTTTTTTTTTGCACTTCAGATCTACAATTTCCTCATGTTAATTTGTAAAACCAACCAGTCATCAAAATGCAGATAACAACACTTTGAATGCAATGAGGTATATTATGGCAGCTTTGCCATAATAGTTGCAGAGATTCATGCTGGAAAGCTCTCATTTAAACCACTTCATTACCAGCTGGCTGAACAGGTGGCACATACTATTCTGCCGTGCTTTAATACTGTCTGAAGTGGGGTCGATGTGTGTTTGGAGCTCTGTAGACAGGTGGCTTGCTACAAAAGTGTGAAGGGCTCATAAAGATGTCACCTGGCCAGTGGGACTGACCGTGTTTGACCTGCTTAATTCCTATTTATAATTTCGTCTCCTATTAGTCTTTCTTCTAGCTTATGACAAACCAGTGTCACATGTGTTCAAGGGTTTAGGGAAGTCAGTTTTTCAGCAATAGCAAATGACTTATAAAAGATTATTTATAATGATGTCATCAAAAGCCTCATGTTTAGTTTTAATACATAATAGACATGCATCTCATAAAGTACCAGGGTAGTAGCAGGTAAGAAATGTAGGAAGTTGGTTGTTTATTGGAATACATTTTTTTGCAACACACAGCAGGTCAAAATGTTTAAGACCTCTTATTTCTGGCCCCTCCACAAAGACCCCCTTATCCATTCAAATTCACTTTTAGAGTTGTTTTAATTTGTCATTTTCTAAGTTGTTTGTGCAGTATTACAAATGACTAAACAAAACAAAACTGTTCTGTACTGGCACAACCTCTGATAACAAACACATATGCAGTCCTTATCGTCAGTGGTTTCAGAGCACAAACCCTATTACAGCAAAGCAATTTTTCAGATCTGTTTTGAAACCCTTAGTGTTATAGTGCTTGCACTGAAAGAGAACTCATCATCACTGTGTTTTCTATGACCGATTGCTGTGTTGGAGGAGACAGAGCTATTATGTATATTACGTAATGTCAGATTTAGCATCTCTGCAATGATGGATCTAATGATGTGTACATATGAATAGAATGATATCATTAGAGTTTAAATGGCTCCATCACAAGTGTATTTTCTAGTATTACAGGATTAAGCTTGGTTAGCTGCAACCTGTGTGAGACGCTTCACATACACTACACAGATTTAGTTTACTTGTTCTTACATATAGCCATTAGAGACTGATCATTCGTCAGAAACTACTCACAACACCTGAAGTGTCTAGTGAGAGTCAGGGTTCAGGAAGAGTTGCATCCATGTAAAACCTACAAGCTTGTATGCATTGGTTCTATTTCTAAGCCTCAGGACATGGCTTTTTATTATTTGGGTGTGGTGATGTGAAACTGTGGCTTTGTATGATGTTTCCTATCAGTACTGTAGTTCTGCTCAGCACTGGGTTGAGGTCTGTGTTGATGTGAATGCAATCAGCTGATAAATGTGGAAGCATGTCTCTTTACTCTTCACCACTGTAACTCAAAACTCAGGTCTGCTATACTGGCACTAAGAATAGCAAAGCTCTCTCTCTCTCTCTCTCTCTCTCTCTCTCTCTCTCTCTCTCTCAGTTGAAATGATCAGGTTAATTTTTATACAAATAGCAATAAAAAAAAACAAATCTTTTTCTCATCTCACTCACTCACATATAGTAACTGCCAGCCATGAGGGCATATTTGTGTGTGTGTGTGTGTGTGTGTGTGTGTGTGTGTGTACACAAGCACACCTATTAATATCTTCAGGCAATTTATTTAAACCAATCCACCTACTAGCTTATTTTTTTTAAAGAATCGAATTAAATCCCACACAGATGCAGGAAAGAAATACAGTGAAACCTAAATGCCAGTCACACAGTCATGTAAACAAAACAAAGCTTTCTCCTTTCAATTCATCTTGGGTTTTGCATTTAAATATGAAAGCAATTCTTGTCTTTGCTCTCTACATGCTAGCTTTTAGTCTAGTCATTGTACATCCTGGAAAAACAGTCCCCCATTGAATCTGTTGCTTAGAGAATGAATGACACTAATTTGTAAAGACACAGACCATTTATCAGTGGAGTATTCTTTACTTTGATGGGTTTTAGCTCTGCCTGCCATCTGTTGTTACCTTCCATGCTTGTGTCTGTGTAATGAATGTATTTGCACTTTCACTGAATACTGCACAGCCTTTTTTTCTTTTGCCAGAGCTCTCTGTGTCTGGGCTGGTGCTGTGCTGTAGGAGTTACATCAAGCAGCCAAGATGTCAAAGAGCGACCCCCGGGACATTGATGAGGATGCTATCCTCAGGGGGCTCAGTGCAGAGGAGCTGGAGATGCTAGAATATGAGCTGCAGGAGATGGACCCTGAGGTAAAAAACATATAGCACATTAATAAACATTCCCCATCTTGAAGCATATCTAAGTGCTCTCCACCCACACAAGTGCTCAATTTCTGCACAACCTACACATGGAGAAAGACGAATTTGTATTGTAATGTAATTTAAAATGCAAAGAACTTTACAGATATAAATGCATTAATTAACAGCATAAAGCTGGTTGGAAAGTGTAAATTGTATACTTCATCTCATATAACGTAAACTTTTGATTGTCTTTGCACACCATTAGTTATTTTTTGAAAACAGGAAATGTTTACAATTTAAGGACTGAAGAACTTTTTTGGTCATGTTTCAGAACGCAATGCTCCCAGCTGGTTTCCGTCAGCGTGATCAGACCAAGAAAAATCCAACAGGTCCTTTTGACCGCAGTGCTCTCCTTGAGCACCTGGAGAAACAGGCTCTGGAACATCAGGACCGAGAAGACCTGGTGCCCTTCACTGGGGAGAAGAAAGGTAGTTTAGCTAGTACTTCTATCAAAAAGGAAACATGTAATCTTTCCATGAAACTAAATCTCAGTTTCATTCTAGGAAAGAAATTTGTTCCCAAACCTGGAGCAGGAAAGATCCCAGAAGACGAGCAGATCACTCTGGAGCCAGAGTTGGAAGAAGCTCTGAAAAATGCCACAGACGCTGAGATGTGTGACATTGCAGGTAGGTGGAATGGCATATGCTCCAGCAATTCTTAGCAAAACTCTCAGCCTCTCTGTTCTGTTGACAGATGGAGCAAAGCTGTTCCTATATTTAATCTCGACCATCCTTGGCCTTTACTTAACCTTCCTCCAAAATCCTCAGTCTTAGCTACAGTTACTTAAAATATAGTCAGCAGGCGCACAGAACCCCGTGGTAAACAGCCAGTGAAATATGTCATCATGAGTAAAAAAGCTCGTTTATTTTAGTCTTAAATGAACCAGGGCATCGAGATGAGACTAAGAACACTACATTAGACAGTCCTATCACAGTAACTGCTAGCCATACTGCAGATTTAAGACACATTTTAACAGTCCAACATTATCTGTTCACAAGATTACTTAAAAAGTCAGAGGAATAATGATAGGGTCTAAAATAGTAATGGTCCTACGCTATGGCTCACTATGCATTACAGATGTGACTGAGCTTGGGCCATATCCCACAGTATCTGATTCTCATAGCTCAGCAGATCACCAAAATAAGCTGGCCAAGGGCCACTGGGTTAGTATTAACAAATGTAGGAAGGGGGGTTGGTAGGTTTGTAATATGGAGAAGGGCCTGTTGGCTGACTGCACTTACAGTATACAAACATATGGGAGAACAACAGTGTGTTACAGGTTGATAATGCTGTTTAAAACCATAGTTTCAGTAGTAGTTGTGTGAAGTATGACCCTGTCCTGCTGAAGCAGTCCTGCTTGTTGAGGCTAACAATGAAAGTTTATAACCATTGATTAGCATCATGCAAACTGGGTTTTGAAATCATCGGTCAAGTAATCAAGTAAAATAAATCAAATAATCTAAAAAATACTTGGCTATTTGGTTTCTAAAAGAAAACAACATTACATATTCTGTTCAAATAAATATTTGATTGACTAAGCAACTCAATTTACATTGAGTAAAAGTTGCAGGAATCTAATTCTAGATTGTTGTTGAATTGGTCATTAAAAGAAAGCTGAGTGAGTGAAAGGGTTCATTCTGTGCTGTGGTGGTGAACGAGGTTTTTAGCAGTTCTCTAAACTAAGTATGGTAAAGCCATTCATCTGGAGCACATCCAACTTGGGATTTAATTTCCTTTACAGCGGTCCCATTCCTCTGTCTGTGTTAGTTTTGAATGAAAATTCACATTTACCAAGTTGATGCATAGACATCTGGTGGATGCTTGTTGTTTTGCCAGTGCTATTGTCTTTGATATTGATATTAATAGTGCCTTGTTCGCAGGTTTATTATAGTGAGTATAAGCCATAGTGTAAAGGCAGAGTAATGTGTTCATCAGCAGCTGCCTTTCTCTATGCCATTAGTTGTGAAAACTTCTTCTTGCTTCAGTTGCATTGCAGCATTGCTGGACAAATTGTAACCTTGCCAAATTATATCAGCCATCCATTTTTTCCCTATCCCAATGTGAACCAATATATAGCACAACAGGGTGAGAAATGTTTACCACATGGTTTTCTGAGAAAATGCTTCCACCTGTTGGTGAGGACATGCAACAGTCATCTGTGCCATTTTTTCCAAAAGCATCCCTTAAGCTATTAATGCTGATGTTATCATGCTTGCTTTGAAAGTCTCACATGATTCTATACATGGAAAAAAAGGACCTATGTAAAAAAAAAACTGCACCTTGTTTTAACTCATTGTATTTGCATCTTTGCAGCCATCTTGGGAATGTACACCCTGATGAGTAATAAGCAGTACTACGATGCTCTTGGTGCCACTGGTATAATTGCCAACACAGAAGGCATCAACAGTATGTATTCATTTTATATTCATTAATTCAGCACTATGTATGATTATTCTCCACTTTCCATAATTCTTAACCGTGGTCTGTCCTGCAACCCCTTACAGGTGTGGTAAAACCTGATGTGTATAAGATCTACCCTGATGAGCCTCCCAATGACACAGACATTGAAGACACACTGAATAGGATCCAGAAGAATGACAGCAGCCTGACAGATGTCAACTTTAACAACATCCCGGTAATTTAAACTGTAAAATGACATTACTACCATTACCATATTGTACAAATAAATGAATGCTTTTGCAACAGAACATTTTAAACCTACATTTTATTTCTTATAGTTTTAAACTTTTTAAAAAATATATTAATTGATTTGATTTAACATGTTCTAAACTGTCATTTTGTAGGATTAATAAATGTACCTCAGGTACATAACATGATAAGCTAGCTAAGCATTATAAGTGACATTTGAAACAATATAGAATTTTAAATCTTTAGTGTTTGAGAACCAAAAATAAATATCTTGGAGATTATATTTAACATGACAATTTGCTCATTTTACACATTTGTGTATTATTTAAAAAAATATAACTTTATTATAGTTCAGTTTAAATGTATTATAACTCTACTTATATATTAGCTTTTGATTTGTATGTTTTTTGTTCCGTGCATTGTTCCTGGAAGTTACGAATTGCTTCAATGAACAGTGAATATAATGGCTGCTTTATTGTTTAGGACATTCCCATCCCAACTCTGAAAGAGATCTTCCAGAGTATGAAGGAAAACACTCATGTACTGAGTTTAAGCATTGCTGCTACACGGAGCAATGATCCTGTGGCTTATGTGAGTACTCCAAGTTACATTTGTGATGCATGTGGCTATTTGGTGGATGAGGGTGTGGATGAGGTTGACCTGCTCGATGAGGTTGTGGATGAAGTCTGGCAAACAGCCAAAAAAAGCAAAAGAAACATCATGTAAAAGCATTACTGCTTTTAAGAAATCATATATACATATAATTTATAAAAAACTAGGATGTGACATAGTGAGTGTCACACTTTGAACAGATTATTTTCTCTCTTTACATTTTTGGGATTAACCATAATGACAAATACTCAATCTTTATTTATCTTGTATCTGAGATGCATAGATTTGTCCCTGTGAAGGCTTTCCCCCCCAAGTCAACACACCCAAACTTTATTTATTTAAAAAAATTATTGAAATTATATAATCTTATTGATTCTTATTATTGTCCTAAGCAAATGTATATAAATATTTTTATAGTTTTGAAGCATTTAGGACATTTCATCTCGAGTTAATCTGTCTGTCCTACTCGGCTAGGCCATAGCAGAGATGTTAACAGTGAACACTACACTGGAAAGCCTAAACATCGAGTCTAACTTCATCACTGCTGAAGGAATGATGGCTATCATTAAAGCAATGTCTGAAAACAACACCTTAGCTGAAATCAAGATTGACAACCAGGTGACAAGTCTTGACCAGCTTATGTTGCATGCAAATATAAAAATAAATGCTTGGTTGTGCTTTTTCGAGGTTTTGATTGTGGTTCTGTTTCCCTTGATACAGAGGCAGAAATTGGGAGATTCTGTAGAGATGGAGATCGCATCTATGCTGGAGAACAACTCGAGCATCCTAAAGATTGGCTACCACTTCACCCAGCAGGGTCCTCGTGCTAGAGCTGCCATGGCCATCACCAGGAACAATGACTACTGTGAGTGCAATATCACATTAAATGGCTTATTATATTTACAAGAGAGATGCAGCAGTCCTCATAACAGCATGAAATACAGCTGCAATTTTTACACCTTTAATATATTTTAAATCTAGAATAAAACACAGATCTGGTTCTAGAGGAGCCTGGATATTAATAAGGGGATATTATAAATTCTAAAATTGTATTTGTCAAGTACACTATGTCAAAATACATGTACTGTGCACTAAAACAGACAAACTATAGCATATGAATGCGGTATAATGACTGATTATATGGATATGAATATGATGATTATAAAACAGTATTGCTGTTTATAAATAAAGTTGCAGTTACGGTGCATAATTGTAAAGTGTGCTGTGCAAAAAGTCCAGATTAGGTAGTGTGTGTTGTAAGACAAGTCCAGAATGGATTGATTTAATAATTCTCTCATTACGAAAAATAATGAATATATTACATTATATATGGCTTTACATATACCATCCATGGTACCTTCTTGTTTTTTTCATATTTAGTCCGTCAGCAGAGGATAAGATGAGTTAAGAGCTATGATGCTCTCTGCCGCAGCACTGCTCGGAAGACTCGAGACAAGACAAAGATCAGCCTGCTATGCTTTAACCTTTTAAATCATCTACCATTGTGGATATCATTAACACCAGCTCTGCTGTTTGTATACACTGGGTCTCATCAAGCCAAATGTGATCTCACTTAATAAAAATCATGTGCTTTCAATATAATTCAATATATTCTTGTGAAAAAAGACATTACTTGATCATTTCTTGAGCCATGAATTTTTTTTCTTTCTTTTTGGAATATGGTGCTTCTAACAAAAAGAACTGTACATATTTTAAATAAAACATTATCTTTTTCATTGTCTAATCAGGCTTCAGTTTTGTTAAATTGAGATTATAAAACTGTCACCAACCTTCTCATTGGACGATTATAAAGCCAAGGCCACCCTTAATTAATTCCTGATTAGATTCATTTTCTAAGCAATTTGCAAATCCGTAAGCCTTTAGTCATTAAACGTATCGCGATCAACAACATTGTTTAATGTGATTTATTCATCTAACATGCATAATTTATTCTAAGAAAATAGCACTGGATCAGAGTCCATTTATCCACACTGAAAGGAAAACTACTCGGGTCTAAAATCTTATTAATTAACGTTGATTAGAAACATAAAGACAGATTTCAGTTCAGTCATATGATTACCTGAACACAACAGCTTTCTGAGTCCCTGTTATGTAACCACTGTTGAGTCAGTACATTGGGGTAAAACTGTGATTAATACAGAGTTAGTTTTAGTTGTAACCTCTGCCTTCAGATCAGTCGGATCTTTTCACTTTCCCACCATAACACTTGACTATCCTCTGCCTATTTATACCTGCACAAGTCAGCCCCCAGTGATTTAGTTACACAGCTCCAAATATAGCTTCATACCAGGTCTGGAGAGAAGGGGGTGTATGAAGAAACCCCACCGTCAGAGCAGTTGCTAATCTCTTGGGTCTTTTTTTATTGACCAATGGGTGCAGACACAGCCATTCTCTCTCTCTCTCATCTAAAAACACAGGTCACTCTACTGGGTGATTGCTTAAATATATCATTACTTATTAAATGAATTAATCAATATTGATGTTAATTTTAAAATGTATTTGTATTTAGTTTTTATTTCTCTTTACCACAGACAGGCCATCATGATTAATATTAGAAGACAGAAGTGGCACGACACTGTACACTCCCAGCTCTGACATTTTGGAATAGGATCCAGTTTTGTGGCTTACTAGCTCTAATTTCATGTGTGTATTTCACTAGTAGTATTTAGTATAGTGACAAAGACAAATAAGGAGCTGTATATCAAGTCATGCTTTCCTTTAGTCTCAGTTTTCTCTGTTTTATTAAGTTAAAAATGTGGTTCTTTTTAGCAAGACGCCAAGACACATTCTTGACATGTTGTGGGAAAAAAAGAAAAAAGAAAAAAAAAAAACAGAAAAAAAAACAACTCAGCTTTGTGACTTCCTCACTGATCAGCAGTTCCTTATGCAGTCCATTTTTTTTTTGCATTGTTTTTTTTGCATTGTCTGATTTTGTAGCTTTAAGACAAAAAAGCAAGTCTTTTTGAGGAAGAAGATAGAAGTCCAGAAAGCATGATGTTTGACCCGAACTTCACAACATACCCTATGAAGTACCATTTGTAGGAAGTGGTGGAAGCGGTTCTTCCTCATCTGAGTCAAACTCTACATTTTCATCTTTTACCCATTTCCCACTGGGGTCCTGTATCCAACCGTTGCTAATGGGGAAAAAAAATAAAACAGGCCAGAGACAATCTGAGATAATTAGGGTTTAATAATTATAAGTTAAAATTAATCCCTAAATTACTTCATGTAAAATGGCTGAAAAACTAAACATTGCATAAGTATTAAACGTACATAATATGTTCATTAAAAAGACTGATGACTTAAAATGGCTGAATGACATCATACCTCTTTAATTTAAGGTAGTGTTCTAGTTCTTTGCGTCTCTGCTCTGTGACAGGCTCAGACGCAGCAGGGTTGGCGGCTTTCCTTTTTTTTTCTTTCATTTGTGTCTCAATCCGGTGCTGACTTGCATCTGCTAAATGGCATAAACATGAACAAAAAAAGATCCTACAAATAAATCATGCGCTACCACATCAAAATGTCAAATCAAATCAAATGTGTCCCCTTGAAATGTATTAGAATTATATATCTCACCAGGAACAGGTGTGGTATCCATGTGGATTTGGCTCTTAGCTGTGGGGATAATGTTCTGGTCAACACTGTAGTTTCTGCTGCAGTCTGCAGTTACTGGGTTTTCACATCTTTCACTTAAAAATATCAACAAAAACAAATGATAATCCAATGCTTTGAAAAATGAAGGGAAGAAAAAAAAAAGAAGACAAACATTTTTAAGGGAAACAATCAAATATCTAATTTTTTTAAATATAAAATGCCTGAGACATGAGTACATACAGTATATACTGAACTTTATACACCACAATAAAATATACCACCATCACTAATATGGTATTTTAAACTACATACCATTTACACTATCAAAAAAATGTTAGAGTTTTTAATTATAAAAAGAAACTACACTGTCCAGTCATTACCTGGCCTTTTTATGACAGCTGTTATACGGTGTCTTTCTCAGCAAGGCATGGTGCGCTATCTTTCGTGTCTGTGTTAGTAATGGAGCAGAGCTGCCTGTTACCTGCGATCATAATATGACAAGCTCACAATATACATCAACCCTGAATAATACTGTACATAATGCAGTTATAAGTAATACCTGTTAAAAGAAAATCCTATTTACATTTACCTGCCGATCATCTTCTTCATTAACATATTCTTGATGTCGCCTCTTATCAATTTCATTTTTTAGCCGAGCTTTTTTGCCATAAAACCATTTAAGACCTGGAAACCAGGAGACCAGAGAAAATAAAAAAACAAGTCAACACCGCTCTAATATACAACGTAAAAAACAAAAATGGTAAACAATGTAGAACAATTCTCACCTTCGAGATGCCGCTTCCCTTTTCTGTGCACTGTCAGCATATCGACTGTGTCAAAAACAGGGCGTTGTGAACACACCAAACAGCTATACCTACACAAGCCAAGGGTTGAACAGATGTTATCAAAATAACGTGTATATAAACAAATGAATATACTCTACACAGCCAAAAGTATGTAGATACTTCAGGAAGACCTGGTTTAACCCTGACCTAAAATAAACACATCTGGGATAAACTGGAACACTGACTGTGTGCCAGGTCTCACTCAACATCAGCACCTGACCTCACGAATGCTCTTGTGACTGAACAAATGCAAATCCCTACAGCTACACTCCAAAATCTTGTGGAAACCCATCCCAAAAATGTGGAGGTTATTATAAAAGCACAGAGAGAACTAAAGGTGGCTGTTCCAAAAGCACATACAGGTGTGATGGTAATTGTCAGTGTATATCTCAACATACACTCTATGGGCAAAGGTTAAAGGCATATTCAGAAGTTTTGAAGTCAGGACTGTATGCAGCCCACTAAACTGGAACACATGTGGGCCCCTTAGTGTCACTACAGGGACATCTTAAAGCTAAAGCATACAAATATATGCTATACAGTTGTGTACGTCCAACTTTGTGTCAGCAGTTTAGGGATGTGATGGTCGGGTGTCCACAAACCTTCATCTATAGTATTTTGTATTTCAGTATGCGTAATTATGTCTGCACATTTCAACTATATATAGCTGTTGCAGTACATAGTGAAATGAGACAACATTTCTCCAGGACCATGGTACTACAAAAAACAAAGACACAGCTACGGACTTAGTAAGTCTTAGCCACATAAAGTGCATCTGTGCAACCTGGTGCAAACAGTGCAGGACAAGACAGACAAGACAGTGCAAACAAAAAATACAAGAGAATACACAAAAGACAACACACAAAAACAGCACCGAAAAGTGTAAATACTGCATGTTTAACAATATTGCGTGTGCAGAAATACTGGAATGAACACATTAATATTACAGCAGCAGTTACCGGAGACATTGTAAAAGATTGTGCAAACAGCAGATATTCAGGAACATTACCTTCCATTTTTCATCAACGTAGCTTCGTCCTCGGGAATGTAGTTTGCCAACAAGTCCGCAACACGTCGTTTCTACAACCACAAACATAAACACAGTCTTTATACTACAGTATAATCTGCATAGAGTCACTCATAACTGTGCTCTCTAAGCATATCTGATACCGAATAAACTAGCAGCCTAAAGTAGAACTGTTAGCTAGATTAAAGTGTATGCAATATTACATTTATATATTTATAAAAAAAAAAAACACCAACACGTAATTATTTACCTTCAAGACATTTAGTTGACTACTGTCATTACCTTCTCGTTTAAAAGACATGTTTAAAGCTAATTCGGCTAGCGAAGCACTTCCTGTTTGTTAAAAGGAATTATGGGACATGAGGGTGGTTCTTAGAGACAACAGGGCGCCATGGCAACACAGGAAGATTAGCTTCGCTAACTTTAATTCTCCTTTTAGAAACTAGTTATAATCTAGTTAACTGTTTAGAAATAAAATAATGAAACTGATAAAGCAGCCATAGTTAGCGTGTAGGTTTAATGTATACTTAATCTAATGATATGCTGTTTTTTTCTAGCTAAACTAATTTGTAGCACTGTTTAACATGAGAGTAAATAGCAGTGCGCGTTTCATTGTTAGCTACTTAGCTGTTTTCGAAGGAGTTACAAACGCCACGTAAATTATCGTTATAGAAACTACTTAAAGGTCTGTTATGTATTATTATCTTCATGACTGGAACCGAAATGTTTTTGGAGTCCAGCTTCGGAAGTGCCAGCTAGTAAGGGAGCTTAAGCACAGTGTTACGACACCCAGTACAAGTGTTAGGCGTCTTTGCTCTTGCTGAGGAAAGTGACCATGTCCGCGGATCAGACATCTGTGGGGATTGGAGCACACGGACTGCTCCAGGGACAGCGAGCTAAATCTTACGGCAGCTTGGTGACCTCCTCTGTATCACCAGTCCGACAAAAACCCATCCAACACAACGTCCAACCAGGCGAAACTTTACAAGGGTTGTCACTAAAATACGGCGTGTCTGTAAGCTGAAGCTCTGAAAACTATTTTCTTTCACCTTAGTTAATAAATGCTTAGCTCTTGACCTAATCTCTGCCTGCTCTTTTTAGATGGAGCAAATCAAAAGGGCCAACAGATTGTACACCAACGATTCAATATTCTTGAAGAAGGTCCTCTCCATCCCCATTCTAACAGAGTCACTGTCATTTACTAATGAGAACGAATCGCTTGAAGATGAATCGATTCTTCAGCATCAGCAGGTCCCTGTTGAGAATGGCCAAAGAGTCTCAGAAATTCAAGAAGTGACTGCCGATATTTCTCCCTCAGATTATTTGAAAAGGATGGATAGCTTGATTTATCAGTCGAAACTAGCAGCTATAAAGACGTGTCAAGAAGCACAAGAAGCAAAGTAAGTAAAGCCAAAAGTGCGATGACCTGATCCGAAGTAAACTATTTGTCACAAAGATTGGGTCAACAATCTGATACAGTTAAATACGAGCATACCGTTTATTAGAATAGATTTATTATTTTCAAAAATGAAGATAAAAACTTGATAGATTTTTTTTTTCTCTGTCAGTATCTTAAATACTCTCTCAGTATCTCTGTCGATATCCATTTGGCATTAAACAAACATTCATGAAACTTAATATGCTAACAGTCTTTATAGTGTAATTTTAATATCTTATTCGTTTTGTATTAAGTTTACACAGATAGAATACATGGCCAAACCTGACCATAACATTCATGTATGTGTACATGTTAAAAAATCCCTTTGAGCACACTGAGATATGGTTTCTGAAATAACCCTTGTTGTATATTTAACATCTTAACACCCATGGATATTATGGCATTCATAGTTCTTATGTACCATGTGATTTTTATGCTCTATGATAGCTTTTGATGTTTACAGTGGCATTTTTTCCCCAGCAATTTTACATTCCAAATATTCCATTGCTGGTACTTAAATGAAAATGCTGGTACTAAAAAGTATTTTTAAATCAAGGTTTCTCAAGTCCAATCCTGGAGGATCATTCTGCTGCTCTAATCAAATATTACCTGCTCCACCCACACCTGCTCATGTTTATGGAGTCCTTGATATAAAGCATATAAAATCAGTATGTTAGAAAGAATATGTAGGAAGTAAGTTGTGAGTTGTAAGGACAAATTTGAGATTTGTATGACATTGTTCCTTTAGCACTGGAAATGGGAATCCCAGAAATAAGTTCATTACACAAATGTGATAAGCTGATATATTATCAGGGTGTTTGACATTCATCTGTGTGTGAGTTATATGACAAATTGTCATCTCTAATGCTTTTTAAAGGTTTTCTTCAACAAAACAGAATCTGTACAGACGTCAGCAGTTCTGCGGCTCTTCTCCGGGTGAACGGGCCACATTGGGCTCTGTGCCACTCACCATAACCAAACGTACCAAGAAACTGCGGGATAGAGAAGATGAGATTTTTCAGCTCTGAGGCTGGCTTATTAACAGAACTGCATGGTTAGTGTGAAGTGTTTACGTCCACAGGAACAAATGAAAAATTAAGGTTGCACAAGTAAGGGACAGATTTCACTGGAAAAAACACTTCTTATTTCATTAGATTGCAAGGATCTGAGATAGCTACATGAATGATGTTTTGTGGAATTGATGTGCGCTGCCACCTGACTGACTGTGATAATATGGTCTCAGGGACACGTTGGCATACTAGCCTAATTGTTTACAGAATAAAAAGGAGCACTGGTCATGTAATCTGGTTCAAATCAGAATCGAACATTTGTTTAGAAATCAAGGAAAATATAAGCTATATATTTCATCTGCACAACATTTTAAGTGTATAAGCCAAGTTTGAAATAATCTCTCATGGACACTTTAGCTCTTTACCATATGTTCGTTCTCATGTTGTTCTAATGTTTGATCTCATGTTGTATGTGATGCTGCATAATTTTATTAGGTCACTTAGTTGCTGCACTGTTAGGGGTTATTTAATGAAGCAGGATTGCTCAATTAGCCAAGTTTAAGTCAAAAAGAAAAGCAGTCAATACACCTCATAGCTCACTGAGTAATCCTCTCTGAAACACACTATTAATCGTCATTGGTGATGTAACCAAACAGCCTAGATTTTGTCTTCTTTGTCAAACAGAAGTGAAACAGAACTGATTTTTAGATTGTCTACACTGGCTTCCATGTTTGTCAGGGGAATTGGTATATGTTACTTCTGATTTAAAAAACGTACCTTATAACAGTGCATGCTGTTTAGCAGAAATATAGTATGGGATTTAGCCTTTTTTCTATATGTAACCAGCAATCAAGTCTGATAATGTACAGCATTGCTATTTGGCAAAGTGGAGTCAGCATACTGTTTGTACTAGGGGTATAACAGTGTGGCACCTCTGTATATGTTTAGTATGCCAAATACCCTGTTTCTGTATTTGGATTTAAACCTGAAGTTGGTCTGGCCTAAGGCTGATTTTCTTTTTTCCCCTTTTTTATTGAATTGAATAATTAGTGATATAAGAACCTTATTCCAATTCACCCAAGAACACTTGAAAAATCTCAGATGTTGGAATGCCAATTCTGTCTGTGAATTCTGTTTTTAAATTAACTTGCACAGTTTACATGTTTGTTGTATTTGTATTCTAATTTAAATAATTTTACCCTGAACTGCCATTTAATAAGGACTCTGCATTTTCTTGTTCATGAATGTGGTCTTTAGTTCAGCTCAAAGCCACTTGAAAGTGAAAAAATAAAAATAAAATAAAGATCAGCATTTTCCCCTCTTATGCACACCTCTAATTTTGACCTAATACCTGTGAGTCTTTCTGGCAAAGCAAAAGAATAGTGTGCCTCGTTTGTATCTGAATTTGTATCCATTAAAAACACATGATCTATTCAAACAATGGAGTCGTGTATTCACCTACATCCCTAGTTTGTACTATGTAAGCTGATGTCCCACTGACTGCCAGAGGGAATCATCATTGTCTGGTACGGTTAAATTGGGTACTCTTGCATGAATGTAAACAATACATAACAGATACAGCAGAGAAAAATCAACGGCTGAGGAAGAATAAATACTGTGATGTATGCCGTTGTTTGAATTTGTCTGTTTTGTTTGTGTGTATAATGCATGATTTTATAAACCCCATGAGAATAAGTTGAATTTACTTTCGTTCCCAGTTAACAGATTCATTTGGATCTTAATTTGAAAGGCACACAAGCAAACTAAATGCACAAGGTTTATTTACAACCAGTATTGTATGAAATATACAGTGTATATCATCAGTGTATCAGTATAAAATGTCTGTAGAATCTGTAGGCTTTTAAAATAACCAGTTTGATCACCATTGCTGATTTATCCAAATATCTTATTTTCACTTGGGGCACCAAAAGCACATTATATAGAATCATCAATGCATGTATGTGCATTAGTATGTTTAGGACAGACAGGGACTTCAATCACAGTTCAATTGACGTTACACCAGGTGGCAGTGAAGAGATTTACTAATGTGGAACTG
Source organism: Tachysurus fulvidraco (assembly GCF_022655615.1). NCBI lineage: Eukaryota > Metazoa > Chordata > Actinopteri > Siluriformes > Bagridae > Tachysurus > Tachysurus fulvidraco. The sequence goes on along the minus strand of NC_062520.1, from coordinate 19,534,130 downwards.
AGCTTTGATTTGATAATGTTTTTCCCAAGGCATAATTTTACAGATATATTTATTATACCCCATTCTTACAGCATTGTAGGGTATTAATAAATACCAGCTCTGAATTGTGTACAATTTTCTGCCACTGAAAAGGAATTCAAGGTCTAGTTAAAATTAGGAATGAAAAGCTACAATGCTAGCTTTTCATTCCCAATTTTAACTAGAACTTGAATTCCTTTTCAGTGGCAGAAAATTGTACACAATTCAGAGCTGGTATTTATTGATACCCCTTATATATAAACACTTATATATATATATTCTCTCTTTCCTTGTTTCTTACTTTACTGGAAAGCATGTCACTAAGATTTTTTAATTTTAGATAAGTGTAACCTTGATGGTTCATTAAAATGAAAATTGAAAAGTAAATTTAAATATAGTGCTTATTGATAAAATTAGCTCATCAAATTTTTCACCTCAAAACAAGTTTGCTGAAATGCCTGTTAAAAATTCAAAACGATCAATATTTCTCTGTGCTGAAAAACAATTATGTGAAATGTAATTTTCTTATCATAAACAGAGAACAGTGGTGGACTACAATTTACAAAAATTTGAACAAAGAGACTGCCATCAGTGAGATAATCACTGTGTGTGCTGAATATATAATTCATGGCTTGCATTTTTCTAGTCCAGGACTTTGTTGGTCTCTTTAAAGAAATACTGTTTGGCGTCCCACTGACACGGCGCTCTCATAATTTGCCCTCTTCGATCAGTTTGCTAAGTCCATTGCAAATTTTACTGAGATGAGGCTTCAAAGGGCCATCTGGATTGTACAGCTGGGTGAGAAGTTCCGGATCAGAGTAATGGTTAAAGACATGGTTGATGCGTCCATGGGATTTTGCTGTGAGATGAGTCTCTACAAGCTTGAGCATCATGTCTCTACATGAGTTAAGGATCTCTGATATCACTGCTTTGTCAAAGGTGAACTCAACCTGAAGCAGACAAGAAGGTACATTCAGTGAGAAAACATACTTGTTTGTAATAGATTGATAGTAAACACAGCAAATCAGTTATCTCCTGCAATAGACAAATAATCAGGGCTAGATTACTAATCAAAAATGTAAATCCTGTATATTAGCTAATGATTTAATTTAGATAATGTAAAAAGTTATATGAGAATTTAATTAATATCAAAATCAAACCATGAACTTCAGTTTTGGCAATTATACAACACAGTTTAAGACAAGTAAGGCAAGAGTGACATCTCCAACCCCAAAACCACCACCACCACCAAAAAAAAAGGAAAACTGTGTTTCACCAGGATCACTGACCACATTTTAACCAAATGCACAGTATATGTTCGATTTCCATTTATTAATTTTTTAGAGATTATGACCGGTGTTGTTTATTGTAAGTGTTTGTTGCCTTATTGGACTTCTTTATCATTTGTAAAGTTGTTCCCATTTAAAACAGTTCGGCTCAAGCTCAGCCATTTTTAGGGTCATGATTGAGGACAATGTCCCGTCCAGAGACATTTCGTGTTGAGGTTTTGTTCAAACCCACCATCGAAAATACCCTCTCTAACGAATATGTTTTCTTTAATTGGTTGTTGGGTTAAATCTTACTCAGATAGTTCTATTTACTGATTGGCTATTGTGTAGCCTCTTTTTTTGATTGGCTGATAAGTGTCAGGCTCGACTAAGAACTCCAGGGGGGACGCGCTTGATTCCTGCCCGGTTCCATAGAGACAGCGGTGCGGACAGACACATTTTACATCTTTACATATTAAAGATATGATAAATAGTCAGTTTTTCTACGTGACAAATACAGTGTATGGCGGGAGAGTGTGAAAAAAGACTGAAATGCGTGACTACTTGACAGCCCTGCAAGTATTTTAACGCTGTCGTTTGGGCATTCGTTACCACGACGTAAAGTGGGCGTGTATCCGGGGGTCTTGGAAAAACGCCCTCTTTAAAAAAAAAAAAAAAGAGCATACTACGAAGGACAAAACAGTCATACAGGTAGATATATTTTAGAAAACAAATAAACAACCAAAAACTACAGTTAGGGTTAGGATTAGTGTTAGAGTTAGGGTTAGATTATCAAATAGGCCACGCTTTGTTACAGACTCAAAGTATATTCAAAGCATACCATTCTTTATCAACTTCTCTTGAGAAACACATTAATTTGGATGTGGACTAAGTTCTTGTCAAACTATTAATTTAAAAATGGTTCTCATTTTAAGAGTTCATGCAACACTTATAACAAAGATAAATAGCACCTAAACTTTACCTGAATCCTACACACATACACAGTAACAGCTCTTATTTTTAACATTATTGTGTTACGTTTTATTTTATTTGATCTACTATGAAGTTACTTTCTGCATTAATCTAACTATAAGTGTTTAAATGATTGCATGTACTGTAGATGTCTGTTAGCATCAGCAAATACATTCTTCCTCTTTGTGGTAATGCTGACCAGTGTCAGAAAAAAAAATAGTTTGGTGATACATGCCTCATACAAATGTTTGCACGGAACAAAAGCACTACAATTTAGTAGAATTATGAATATATGGAGTATCAGAAAAAAGTAATCAACATTTTTATACAAATTAAAATGCTACAAAAACCGGCTGCTGGTAAAATAGAACAAAATCCTGTATTAATGTTGAAAAGCAGCATGGCCATCTCTACACAGCCCAATATACATGCTTGCAAATGAGTAGTGTTGCTTTAATATATTTGTCATGAATAACAGTAAATTATAATCCACACAGTTTGGGCAGCAATTACCATAAGCTATTAGCTAAGGAAGCTTCAACTGTTTTGTACTGTGCTCAGTGGCCTCTATGAATGCCTTGAGTGTTTTGTCATACATAATGAGCATTGGTAAACCCTAAATTGTACCCATAAAGAACTCATATGCTAATCTCTTAGACACAAGCCTACACAATTACAATGCAGGGATTTAGTTTAAGTTCATAAAAGAGAAAACTAATAATGCTAATTTGAAAACCTGAAAAAAGCAAATGCATTACAGTAGCATAGCAAGAGAGTAGTTTCAGTAAGTCACCTAAGTTCTGAGTCCAATAATGTGTGCAAAAATATGTACATTCCTGCTTGCATCTGGCTAAGCTGGCTTCTGTTAGATGCACTATAGAAAAGGCACACATAATGCAGTAACCACAGATTGTGAAACATATTAACAGTATTTTTCACACTATATAACAGAATGCAGATTAATGCATCTTGTGGTTAGGTTTTGTGCGATCTGTAACTAAGTCAAACGCACATAACTTTGTTAAATATTTTTCAGCATTTTTCTTTACCTCGATAGCTTAGACTACTCAGTATGTAACTGATGACTAAGTGATAATGATGTATTTTACTTATGATGCTTTTTCTTTAAAAAATATATCAGTCAAATATTTGTCTCTGTATGTCTAGGGGTTTACCTCATGGAAACTGATAGCTGTCATGGCTCCCTGGTGTAATTTCTTCTTGAAGGTCTGGGCTAAGTGGAGCTCCTCTTCACTGAAACGGTTGTGCTTAAAAAGCACTGCAATCTTCACAACAATTTTAACCAGGTTCTTAATCACTTTCTGGGCCTCTACACGGTTCCCTGTGTACTCCTTTGAGACACGATACAGCTCGTCCAGGATTTCACTGCTGGTGTCATCAATGAACATCTGCACTACAGACTTATTGGCCATATTGCTAAGAAGCTTCTTCTGGGCTTTCATAGCCAAGTCTCTGGAGCTAAAGTTCTCCATTTCTTGTAAAGGGGAAGGGAGAAAAAGATATACAGGTTAGCAAAATGGGTTAAAATTCAGAATGCTCATTTGTAGTTTGAGCTTTCATGTCTTTTTAATATCATTAAATATAGAGTCTTTTAAATGAATGTCCAGTATATGTTTGTGATTTAAACATGTACATGAGTGCATTTTCACTATGTAGGAATTATAGATGTGAACAAAATCTAAATCTCAAGCCAGCAAAAGACTTGTTATTCGTTTATGTTGTATGCGGTCCTCAATACCACATCCTTAGTTTCTCGTTTCTGTTTGTGTATTGTGTTACTGCGATTTTCAGCCTTCAGGGATACAGCCTTAGGGCTATGCTGTAGAAAAAGTAACCTTGAGGGAGGGGAAATTGCCTCCTGCAGGACTTCATCAGAACTAACTATGTCATGTAAACAAACTAATGACTGTCAGCCTTGATCTCATTTATTTTTCTCAATACCAAAACAATAGGTTTTTCAAATTATCTAAATTTAACACAGTTAAAGTAAATTAACACAGATTAGACTAAAAAATCGATTGAAAGAGACAGACAGACAGGCAGACAGACATGAGAATACACTTCCTGTTCTGGTATTTTTGCTTTTTGCTACTGACTGAGCATGCAAAGGCAGGTATGAAGGAAAAGGTGATTGCATAGTTCGCAAGTTTCCACATGCATTTCCAGATTGGGCCATAAAAACAGGAAGACCAGAGCCCAAAGCTGCTCAAACAGCTCTCAGTTATAAGAGGAACAAACATAAAACATATATTCTATGCTTATGTTTACATTCTAACTCACTGTCACGTTTGAATATTGAAAATAGGCTGTTAAACAAGTTGCATTTTCCAGCATTTTCCTGACATCATCTTTAATCAAAACTCATCTAACTGTATACTACCTAATGAGAAAATAGTAATGTATTAATGTAATGTAATAGTAATTTAATCAAAGAACTCTACTATTTATGTCATGCTGTATAAATCGATTTGCATTTTATACATTTACATTAACCAGGTTCCCAATCCAGTGACATTAAACTGTTTTCCCATTCGCAAGCATTCATTCTACACTTAGGACTGTGTTTGGTGACATCCTGGGCCACACAGATTAGTTACGGTATACTGTGATTGGAGAATTATCTACAGGCAAGGTGAATATTTATCATTCTTCAAATGACTGTAGCATGTAGCCTAGGGCAGTATGTGCTGGTGCATTTAAAGAAGCAAGTCCTGGAGCTTTTATGAGATGTAAAGTGTATTACTGGCTTGTGTTGGAGGCAGCAGCACTAACCATGTCATTAGAAAACAGCTAAAGAACAGGTCATAACCTGCTACTGGAGAACTGGGACGGTCGGCTGGTGATCATGCTGATGTCACTAACGTTAACGTCTGATTCAAACAGAGCAGGCAGGCTGCCATGTATTTCATAATAAGTGCATTGTAT